>NW_027646077.1:0-90000 GCF_951394435.1 Stenella coeruleoalba
TCAGTGTGCCGTGCCGGAACCAGATTAGGGCCTGAAGCCATCCTGCGGTGTTGCGGCCAGCTCACAAGAAAGCGAGTTGAAGAAAGGAGCTCAGGGGCACTGTAATTCACAAACCTGCAGAGTTATAAATGACAGCTATCGTCCAAAAATAGACTGAAGTAAGGCTGCCAAGAGGACTTGAAAGCGGGGCAGAATTGCAGGAAACCGATTTCAGGAGGTAGACTGGAATTGCATTGAAAGCATAGGAAAAGAGGCAGAACGTCCACAATGATGCACTTGGCCAAAAAGGGCGTATGCGTTTTTGCCTGAATATATTCAGGAAAAAACGCATACGCCCTTTTTGGCCAACCAAGCAAGCTTGCAAAGGAAATCTGCACTACAATGAAGTCTCACTTCCCCCCCGGTCAAAAGGGCCATCTGAAAAAAGTGTAAAATCCAGAAAGGCAGGACAGGCCATGGAGAACTGGGAGCCTTGTTATGCTGATGGGCGGGATGTAAATTGCCAACAACCACTCGGGAGAAGTGTATGGTGTTTCCTGAAACATCTAAAAAACAAAGCAACAGAGCCTAGGGCACTTCCACTTATGGTCCTATAGCTTAGGGAAATTAAAATCAAAAAGACACAGCCACCCCAAAGTTTGGAACGGCTCTGTTTACAAGAACCTCGTTTACAGTACAAGTTCAACATCGCAGAAAGTGAAAAATGGATAAAGAACTTGTGGTATTTACTTACAACGCAGTATCACTCAGCAATGAAATCTATGTCATCAGGCCCGTAGCAGCATAATGAGTGGATTCAGGTACGATGATTCTAACTGAAATAAGTCACACAGAAAAAGAAACATCATAAGATATCACTAATACACGGAATGTAAACTTGGCTACACAGGAACTGCATTCCAAAACAGAACAGGGTCTCAAATTTAGAAAAGCAACTTATGCTTGCTTAAGGGGAAAGGTGAGTTGGGTTGCTGCATAAAACCAGAGATTGAAATGAGCACAGATAAAGTTCCTTAAGCCAAATATGGAATAGACAAGAGCTACTCCTTGCTCAACGAAATGGACTCAACACCGCATATTAAATGCCTAAGAATGTACCTGACTTGTAAGTATCTTAAAACCTATGGATTGCTATGTCTCCAAAAGAGAATCAAGCATGTGTACAGGGGCATAAACGCAGCAGTGATAGGATTGGAGAGGTTCGGTGAGCAAATGAAGACCCTTTGAAGTCATATTGCATGGTACCCATTCCACGGGTTTCAACTACCCAGGTTTAAGGTATTCTTCCTTCAGCTAAAACATGCATGTGGAACCTAGAGTATGATCAACCATGTGATCGGGAGACGTGTTCAAATATGTCTCAGTTTTCGTACCCCGGTACTCGGGTGCAACATTCCAGACGCTTTACTAACACTCTCCCCACTTGGAAAGTCAGCGCCTTTAACCTCCTGTTTGGCCCAGTTTGCAATTTCTGCGGAAGATGAACAGGAATAGCGAGAACCAATGAGAGGCTAGCTGGAGGTGTCTGGACGGGCAAATTTAACTCTCATTTCCCACCAGGAAGAGGAAATAACCAAAGGCTCAGTGTGCCGTGCCGGAACCAGATTAGGGCCTGAAGCCATCCTGTGGTGTTGCGGCCAGCTCAAAAGAAAGCGAGTTGAAGAAAGGAGCTCAGGGGCACTGTAATTCACAAACCTGCAGAGTTATAAATGACAGCTATCGTCCAAAAATAGACTGAAGTAAGGCTGCCAAGAGGACTTGAAAGCGGGGCAGAATTGCAGGAAACCGATTTCAGGAGGTAGACTGGAATTGCATTGAAAGCATAGGAAAAGAGGCAGAACGTCCACAATGATGCACTTGGCCAAAAAGGGCGTATGCGTTTTTTCCTGAATATATTCAGGAAAAAACGCATACGCCCTTTTTGGCCAACCAAGCAAGCTTGCAAAGGAAATCTGCACTACAATGAAGTCTCACTTCCCCCCGGTCAAAAGGGCCATCTGAAAAAAGTGTAAAATCCAGAAAGGCAGGACAGGCCATGGAGAACTGGGAGCCTTGTTATGCTGATGGGCGGGATGTAAATTGCCAAAAACCACTCGGGAGAAGTGTATGGTGTTTCCTGAAACATCTAAAAAACAAAGCAACAGAGGCTAGGGCACTGCCACTTATGGTCCTATAGCTTAGGGAAATTAAAATCAAAAAGACACAGCCACCCCAAAGTTTGGGACGCCTCTGTTTACAAGAACCTCGTTTACAGTACAAGTTCAACATCGCAGAAAGTGAAAAATGGATAAAGAAGTTGTGGTATTTACTTACAAAGCAATATCACTCAGCAATGAAATCTGTGTCATCAGGCCCTTAGCAGCACAATGAGTGGATTCAGGTATGATGATTCTAACTGAAATAAGTCACACAGAAAAAGAAACATCATAAGTTATCAGTAATACACGAAATGTAAACTTGGCTACACAGGAACTGAATTACAGAACAGAACAGGGTCTCAAATTTAGAAAACCAACTTATGCTTGCTTAAGGGGAAAGGTGAGTTGGGGTGCTGCATAAAACCAGATATTGAAATGAGCACAAAGTTCCTTAAGCCAAATATGGAATAGACAAGAGCTATTCCTTGCTCAACGAAATGGACTCAACACCGCATATTAAACGCCTAAGAATGTACCTGACTAGTAAGTATCTTAAAACCTATGGATTGCTATGCCTCCGAAAGAGAATCAAGCATGTGTACAGGGGCATAAACGCAGCAGTGATAGGATTGGAGAGTTTCGGTGAGCAAATGAAGACCCTTTGAAGTCATATTGCATGGTACCCATTCCACGAGTTTCAACTACGAGGATTTTAGGTATTCTTCCTTCAGCTAAAACATGCATGTGGAACCCAAGTATGATCAACCATGTGAACGGGAGATGTGTTCAAATATGTCTCAGTTTTCCTCCCCTGGTACTCGGGTGCAACATTCCAGACGCTTTACTAACACTCTCCCCACTTGGAGAGTCAGTCCCTTTAACCTCCTGTTTGGCCCAGTTTGCAATTTCTGTGGAAGATGAACAGGAATAGCGAGAACCAATGAGAGGCTAGCTGGAGGTGTCTGGACGGGCAAATTTAACTCTCATTTCCCACCAGGAAGAGGAATTAACCAAAGGCTCAGCATGCCGGGCCGGAACCAGATTAGGGCCTGAAGCCATCCTGTGGTGTTGCGGCCAGCTCAAAAGAAAGCGAGTTGAAGAAAGGAGCTCAGGGGCACTGTAATTCACAAACCTGCAGAGTTATAAATGACAGCTATCGTCCAAAAATAGACTGAAGTAAGGCTGCCAAGAGGACTTGAAAGCGGGGCAGAATTGCAGGAAACCGATTTCAGGAGGTACACTGGAATTGCATTGAAAGCATAGGAAAAGAGGCAGAACGTCCTCAATGATGCACTTGGCCAAAAAGGGCGTATGCGTTTTTTCCTGAATATATTCAGGAAAAAACGCATACGCCCTTTTTGGCCAACCAAGCAAGCTTGCAAAGGAAATCTGCACTACAATGAAGTCTCACTTCCCCCCGGTCAAAAGGGCCATCTGAAAAAAGTGTAAAATCCAGAAAGGCAGGACAGGCCATGGAGAACTGGGAGCCTTGTTATGCTGATGGGCGGGATGTAAATTGCCAACAACCACTGGGGAGAAGTGTATGGTGTTTCCTGAAACATCTAAAAAACAAAGCAACAGAGCCTAGGGCACTTCCACTTATGGTCCTATAGCTTAGGAAAATTAAAATAAAAAAGACACAGCCACCCCAAAGTTTGGGACGCCTCTGTTTACAAGAACCTCATTTACCGTACAAGTTCAATATCACAGAAAGTGAAAAATGGATAAAGAACTTGTGGTACTTATGTACAATGCAGTATCACTCAGCAATGAAATCTATGTCATCAGGCCCTTAGCAGCATAATGAGACGATTCAGGTACGATGATTCTAACTGAAATAAGTCACACAGAAAAAGAAACATCATAAGATACCACTAATACACAGAATGTAAACTTGGCTACACAGGAACTGAATTCCAAAACAGAACAGGGTCTCAAATTTAGAAAAGCAACTTATGCTTGCTTAAGGGGAAAGGTGAGTTGGGGTGCTGCATAAAACCAGAGATTGAAATGAGCACAGATAAAGTTCCTTAAGCCAAATATGGAATAGACAAGAGCTACTCCTTGCTCAACGAAATGGACTCAACACCCCATATTAAACGCCTAAGAATGTACCTGACTAGTAAGTATCTTAAAACCTATGGATTGCTATGTCTCCGAAAGAGAATCAAGCGTGTGTACAGGGGCATAAACGCAGCAGTGATAGGATTGGAGAGGTTTGGTGAGCAAATGAAGACCCTTTGAAGTCATATTGCATGGTACCCATTCCACGGGTCTCAACTCTGCAGGTTTAAAGTATTCTTCCTTCAGCTAAAACATGCAGGTGGAACCCAGAGTATGATCAACCGTGTGAACGGGAGACGTGTTCACATATGTCTCAGTTTTTCTCCCCTGGTACTCGGGTGCAACATTCCAGACGCTTTACTAACACTCTCCCCACTTGGAGAGTCAGCGCCTTTAACCTCCTGTTTGGCCCAGTTTGCAATTTCTGCGGAAGATGAACAGGAATAGCGAGAACCAATGAGAGACTAGCTGGAGGTGTCTGGACAGGCAAATTTAACTCTCACTTCCCACCAGGATGAGAAAATAACCAAAGGCTCAGCGTGCCGTGCTGGAACCAGATTAGGGCCTGAAGCCATCCTGCGGTGTTGCGTCCAGGTCACAAGAAAGCGAGTTGAAGAAAGGAGCTCAGGGGCACTGTAATTCACAAACCTGCAGAGTTATAAATGACAGCTATCGTCCAAAAATAGACTGAAGTAAGGCTGCCAAGAGGACTTGAAAGCGGGGCAGAATTGCAGGAAACCGATTTCAGGAGGTAGACTGGAATTGCATTGAAAGCATAGGAAAAGAGGCAGAACGTCCACAATGATGCACTTGGCCAAAAAGGGCGTATGCGTTTTTTCCTGAATATATTCAGGAAAAAACGCATACGCCCTTTTTGGCCAACCAAGCAAGCTTGCAAAGGAAATCTGCACTACAATGAAGTCTCACTTCCCCCCGGTCAAAAGGGCCATCTGAAAAAAGTGTAAAATCCAGAAAGGCAGGACAGGCCATGGAGAACTGGGAGCCTTGTTATGCTGATGGGCGGGATGTAAATTGCCAACAACCACTCGGGAGAAGTGTATGGTGTTTCCTGAAACATCTAAAAAACAAAGCAACAGAGCCTAGGCCACTGCCACTTATGGTCCTATAGCTTAGGGAAATTAAAATCAAAAAGACACAGCCACCCCAAAGTTTGGGACGCCTCTGTTTACAAGAACCTCGTTTACAGTACAAGTTCAACACCGCAGAAAGTGAAAAATGGATAAAGAACTTGTGGTATTTACTTACAACGCAGTATCACTCAGCAATGAAATCTATGTCATCAGGCCCGTAGCAGCATAATGAGTGGATTCAGGTACGATGTTTCTAACTGAAATAAGTCACACAGAAAAAGAAACATCATAAGATATCACTAATACACAGAATGTAAACTTGTCTACACAGGAACTGCATTCCAAAACAGAACAGGGTCTCAAATTTAGAAAACCAACTTATGCTTGCTTAAGGGGAAAGGTGAGTTGGGGTGCTGCATAAAACCAGAGATTGAAATGAGCACAGATAAAGTTCCTTAAGCCAAATATGGAATAGACAAGAGCTACTCCTTGCTCAACGAAATGGACTCAACACCGCATATTAAACGCCTAAGAATGTACCTGACTTGTAAGTATCTTAAAACCTATGGATTGCTATGTCTCCGAAAGAGAATCAAGCATTTGTACAGGGGCATAAACGCAGCAGTGATAGCATTGGAGAGGTTCAGTGAGCAAATGAAGACCCTTTGAAGTCATATTGCATGGTACCCATTCCACGGGTTTCAACTACCCAGGTTTAAGGTATTCTTCCTTCAGCTAAAACATGCATGTGGAACCTAGAGTATGATCAACCATGTGATCAGGAGACGTGTTCAAATATGTCTCAGTTTTCGTACCCTGGTACTAGGGTGCAACATTCCAGACGCTTTACTAACACTCTCCCTACTTGGAGAGTCAGTGCCTTTAACCTCCTGTTTGGCCCAGTTTTCAATTTCTGCGGAAGATGAACAGGAATAGCGAGAACCAATGAGAGACTAGCTGGAGGTGTCTGGACGGGCAAATTTAACTCTCATTTCCCACCAGGAAGAGGAATTAACCAAAGGCTCAGCATGCCGGGCCGGAACCAGATTAGGGCCTGAAGCCATCCTGCGGTGTTGCGGCCAGCTCAAAAGAAAGCGAGTTGAAGAAAGGAGCTCAGGGGCACTGTAATTCACAAACCTGCAGAATTATAAATGACAGCTATCGTCCAAAAATAGACTGAAGTAAGGCTGCCAAGAGGACTTGAAAGCGGGGCAGAATTGCAGGAAACCGATTTCAGGAGGTAGACTGGAATTGCATTGAAAGCATAGGAAAAGAGGCAGAACGTCCACAATGATGCACTTGGCCAAAAAGGGCGTATGCGTTTTTTCCTGAATATATTCAGGAAAAAACGCATACGCCCTTTTTGGCCAACCAAGCAAGCTTGCAAAGGAAATCTGCACTACAATGAAGTCTCACTTCCCCCCGGTCAAAAGGGCCATCTGAAAAAAGTGTAAAATCCAGAAAGGCAGGACAGGCCATGGAGAACTGGGAGCCTTGTTATGCTGATGGGCGGGATGTAAATTGCCAACAACCACTCGGGAGAAGTGTATGGTGTTTCCTGAAACATCTAAAAAACAAAGCAACAGAGCATAGGGCACTGCCACTTATGGTCCTATAGCTTAGGGAAATTAAAATCAAAAAAACACAGCCACCCCAAAGTTTGGGACGCCTCTGTTTACAAGAACCTCGTTTACAGTACAAGTTCAATATCACAGAAAGTGAAAAATGGATAAAGAACTTGTGGTACTTACGTACAATGCAGTATCACTCAGCAATGAAATCTATGTCATCAGGCCCGTAGCAGCATAATGAGTGGATTAAGGTACGATGATTCTAACTGAAATAAGTCACACAGAAAAAGAAACATCATAAGGTATCACTAATACACAGAATGTAAACTTGGCTACACAGGAACTGAATTCCAAAACACAACAGGGTCTCAAATTTAGAAAAGCAACTTATGCTTGCTTAAGGGGAAAGGTGAGTTGGGGTGCTGCATAAAACCAGAGATTGAAATGAGCACAGATAAAGGTCCTTAAGCCAAATATGGAATAGACAAGAGCTACTCCTTGCTCAACGAAATGGACTCAACACCGCATATTAAACGCCTAAGAATGTACCTGACTTGTAAGTATCTTAAAACCTATGGATTGCTATGTCTCCGAAAGAGAATCAAGCATGTGTACAGGGGCATAAACGCAGCAGTGATAGGATTGGAGAGGTTCAGTGAGCAAATGTTGACCCTTTGAAGTCATATTGCATGGTACCCATTCCACGGGTTTCAACTACCCAGGTTTAAGGTATTCTTCCTTCAGCTAAAACATGCATGTAGAACCTAGAGTATGATCAACCATGTGATCAGGAGACGTGTTCAAATATGTCTCAGTTTTCGTACCCTGGTACTCGGGTGCAACATTCCAGACGCTTTACTAACACTCTCCCCACTTGGAGAGTCAGTCCCTTTAACCTCCTGTTTGGCCCAGTTTTCAATTTCTGCGGAAGATGAACAGGAATAGGGAGAACCAATGAGAGACTAGCTGGAGGTGTCTGGACGGGCAAATTTAACTCTCATTTCCCACCAGGAAGAGGAAATAACCAAAGGCTCAGCGTGCCGTGCCGGTAGCAGATTAGGGCCTGAAGCCATCCTGCAGTGTTGCGGCCAGCTCACAAGAAAGCGAGTTGAAGAAAGGAGCTCAGGGGCACTGTAATTCATAAACCTGCAGAGTTATAAATGACAGCTATCGTCCAAAAATAGACTGAAGTAAGGCTGCCAGGAGGACTTGAAAGCGGGGCAGAATTGCAGGAAACCGATTTCAGGAGGTAGACTGGAATTGCATTGAAAGCATAGGAAAAGAGGCCGAACGTCCACAATGATGCACTTGGCCAAAAAGGGCGTATGCGTTTTTTCCTGAATATATTCAGGAAAAAACGCATACGCCCTTTTTGACCAACCAAGCAAGCTTGCAAAGGAAATCTGCACTACAATGAAGTCTCACTTCCCCCCGGTCAAAAGGGCCATCTGAAAAAAGTGTAAAATCCAGAAAGGCAGGACAGGCCATGGAGAACTGGGAGCCTTGTTATGCTGATGGGCGGGATGTAAATTGCCAACAACCACTCGGGAGAAGTGTATGGTGTTTCCTGAAACATCTAAAAAACAAAGCAACAGAGCCTAGGGCACTGCCACTTATGGTCCTATAGCTTAGGGAAATTAAAATCAAAAAGACACAGCCACCCCAAAGTTTGGGACGCCTCTGTTTACAAGAACCTCGTTTACAGTACAAGTTCAACACCGCAGAAAGTGAAAAATGGATAAAGAACTTGTGGTATTTACTTACAACGCAGTATCACTCAGCAATGAAATCTATGTCATCAGGCCCGTAGCAGCATAATGAGTGGATTCAGGTACGATGATTCTAACTGAAATAAGTCACACAGAAAAAGAAACATCATAAGATATCACTAATACACGGAATGTAGACTTGGCTACACAGGAACTGCATTCCAAAACAGAACAGGGTCTCAAATTTAGAAAACCAACTTATGCTTGCTTAAGGGGAAAGGTGAGTTGGGGTGCTGCATAAAACCAGAGATTGAAATGAGCACAGATAATGTTCCTTAAGCCAAATATGGAATAGACAAGAGCTACTCCTTGCTCAACGAAATGGACTCAACACCGCATATTAAACGCCTAAGAATGTACCTGACTTGTAAGTATCTTAAAACCTATGGATTGCTATGTCTCCGAAAGAGAATCAAGCATTTGTACAGGGGCATAAACGCAGCAGTGATAGGATTGGAGAGGTTCAGTGAGCTAATGAAGACCCTTTGAAGTCATATTGCATGGTACCCATTCCACGGGTTTCAACTACCCAGGTTTAAGGTATTCTTCCTTCAGCTAAAACATGCATGTGGAACCTAGAGTATGATCAACCATGTAATCGGGAGACGTGTTCAAATATGTCTCAGTTTTCGTACCCTGGTACTAGGGTGCAACATTCCAGACGCTTTACTAACACTCTCCCTACTTGGAGAGTCAGTGCCTTTAACCTCCTGTTTGGCCCAGTTTTCAATTTCTGCGGAAGATGAACAGGAATAGCGAGAACCAATGAGAGACTAGCTGGAGGTGTCTGGACGGGCAAATTTAACTCTCATTTCCCACCAGGAAGAGGAATTAACCAAAGGCTCAGCGTGCCGTGCCGAAACCAGATTAGGGCCTGAAGCCATCCTGCGGTGTTGCGGCCAGCTCACAAGAAAGCGAGTTGAAGAAAGGAGCTCAGGGGCACTGTAATTCACAAACCTGCAGAGTTATAAATGACAGCTATCGTCCAAAAATAGACTGAAGTAAGGCTGCCAAGAGGACTTGAAAGCGGGGCAGAATTGCAGGAAACCGATTTCAGGAGGTAGACTGGAATTGCATTGAAAGCATAGGAAAAGAGGCAGAACGTCCACAATGATGCACTTGGCCAAAAAGGGCGTATGCGTTTTTTCCTGAATATATTCAGGAAAAAACGCATACGCACTTTTTGGCCATCCAAGCAAGCTTGCAAAGGAAATCTGCACTACAATGAAGTCTCACTTCCCCCCGGTCAAAAGGGCCATCTGAAAAAAGTGTAAAATCCAGAAAGGCAGGACAGGCCATGGAGAACTGGGAGCCTTGTTATGCTGATGGGCGGGATGTAAATTGCCAACAACCACTCGGGAGAAGTGTATGGTGTTTCCTGAAACATCTAAAAAACAAAGCAACAGAACCTACGGCACTTCCACTTATGGTCCTATAGCTTAGGGAAATTAAAATCAAAAAGACACAGCCACCCCAAAGTTTGGAACGGCTCTGTATACAAGAACCTCGTTTACAGTACAAGTTCAACATCGCAGAAAGTGAAAAATGGATAAAGAACTTGTGGTACTTACGTACAATGCAGTATCACTCAGCAATGAAATCTATGTCATCAGGCCCGTAGCAGCATAATGAGTAGATTCAGGTACAATGATTCTAACTGAAATAAGTCACACAGAAAAAGAAACATCATAAGATATCACTAATACACGGAATGTAAACTTGGCTACACAGGAACTGAATTCCAAAACAGAACAGGTTCTCAAATTTAGAAAAGCAACTTATGCTTGCTTAAGGGGAAAGGTGAGTTGGGTTGCTGCATAAAACCAGAGATTGAAATGAGCACAGATAAAGTTCCTTAAGCCAAATATGGAATAGACAAGAGCTACTCCTTGCTCAACGAAATGGACTCAACACCGCATATTAAACGCCTAAGAATGTACCTGACTAGTAAGTATCTTAAAACCTATGGATTGCTATGTCTCCGAAAGAGAATCAAGCATGTGTACAGGGGCATAAACGCAGCAGTGATAGGATTGGAGAGGTTCGGTGAGCAAATGAAGACCCTTTGAAGTCATATTGCATGGTACCCATTCCACGGGTTTCAACTACCCAGGTTTTAGGTATTCTTCCTTCAGCTAAAACATGCATGTGGAACCCAGAGTATGATCAACCATGTGAACGGGAGACGTGTTCAAATATGTCTCAGTTTTCCTCCCCTGGTACTCGGGTGCAACATTCCAGACGCTTTACTAACACTCTCCCGACTTGGAGAGTCAGTCCCTTTAACCTCCTGTTTGGCCCAGTTTGCAATTTCTGCAGAAGATGAACAGGAATAGCGAGAACCAATGAGAGACTAGCTGGAGGTGTCTGGACAGGCAAATTTAACTCTCACTTCCCACCAGGATGAGAAAATAACCAAAGGCTCAGCGTGCCGTGCCGGAACCAGATTAGGGCCTGAAGCCATCCTGCGGTGTTGTGGCCAGCTCAAAATAAAGCGAGTTGAAGAAAGGAGCTCAGGGGCACTGTAATTCACAAACCTGCAGAGTTATAAATGACAGCTATCGTCCAAAAATAGACTGAAGTAAGGCTGCCAGGAGGACTTGAAAGCGGGGCAGAATTGCAGGAAACCGATTTCAGGAGGTAGACTGGAATTGCATTGAAAGCATAGGAAAAGAGGCCGAACGTCCACAATGATGCACTTGGCCAAAAAGGGCGTATGCGTTTTTTCCTGAATATATTCAGGAAAAAACGCATACGCCCTTTTTGACCAACCAAGCAAGCTTGCAAAGGAAATCTGCACTACAATGAAGTCTCACTTCCCCCCGGTCAAAAGGGCCATCTGAAAAAAGTGTAAAATCCAGAAAGGCAGGACAGGCCATGGAGAACTGGGAGCCTTGTTATGCTGATGGGCGGGATGTAAATTGCCAACAACCACTCGGGAGAAGTGTATGGTGTTTCCTGAAACATCTAAAAAACAAAGCAACAGAGCCTAGGGCACTGCCACTTATGGTCCTATAGCTTAGGGAAATTAAAATCAAAAAGACACAGCCACCCCAAAGTTTGGGACGCCTCTGTTTACAAGAACCTCGTTTACAGTACAAGTTCAACACCGCAGAAAGTGAAAAATGGATAAAGAACTTGTGGTATTTACTTACAACGCAGTATCACTCAGCAATGAAATCTATGTCATCAGGCCCGTAGCAGCATAATGAGTGGATTCAGGTACGATGATTCTAACTGAAATAAGTCACACAGAAAAAGAAACATCATAAGATATCACTAATACACGGAATGTAAACTTGGCTACACAGGAACTGCATTCCAAAACAGAACAGGGTCTCAAATTTAGAAAACCAACTTATGCTTGCTTAAGGCGAAAGGTGAGTTGGGGTGCTGCATAAAACCAGAGATTGAAATGAGCACAGATAAAGTTCCTTAAGCCAAATATGGAATAGACAAGAGCTACTCCTTGCTTAACGAAATGGACTCAACACCGCATATTAAACGCCTAAGAATGTACCTGACTTGTAAGTATCTTAAAACCTATGGATTGCTATGTCTCCGAAAGAGAATCAAGCATTTGTACAGGGGCATAAACGCAGCAGTGATAGGATTGGAGAGGTTCAGTGAGCAAATGAAGACCCTTTGAAGTCATATTGCATGGTACCCATTCCACGGGTTTCAACTACCCAGGTTTAAGGTATTCTTCCTTCAGCTAAAACATGCATGTGGAACCTAGAGTATGATCAACCATGTAATCGGGAGACGTGTTCAAATATGTCTCAGTTTTCGTACCCTGGTACTAGGGTGCAACATTCCAGACGCTTTACTAACACTCTCCCTACTTGGAGAGTCAGTGCCTTTAACCTCCTGTTTGGCCCAGTTTTCAATTTCTGCGGAAGATGAACAGGAATAGCGAGAACAAATGAGAGACTAGCTGGAGGTGTCTGGACGGGCAAATTTAACTCTCATTTCCCACCAGGAAGAGGAATTAACCAAAGGCTCAGCGTGCCGTGCCGGAACCAGATTAGGGCCTGAAGCCATCCTGCGGTGTTGCGGCCAGCTCAAAAGAAAGCGAGTTGAAGAAAGGAGCTTAGGGGCACTGTAATTCACAAACCTGCAGAGTTATAAATGACAGCTATCGTCCAAAAATAGACTGAAGTAAGGCTGCCAAGAGGACTTGAAAGCGGGGCAGAATTGCAGGAAACTGATTTCAGGAGGTAGACTGGAATTGCATTGAAAGCATAGGAAAAGAGGCAGAACGTCCACAATGATGCACTTGGCCAAAAAGGGCGTATGCGTTTTTTCCTGAATATATTCAGGAAAAAACGCATACGCCCTTTTTGGCCAACCAAGCAAGCTTGCAAAGGAAATCTGCACTACAATGAAGTCTCACTTCCCCCCGGTCAAAAGGGCCATCTGAAAAAAGTGTAAAATCCAGAAAGGCAGGACAGGCCATGGAGAACTGGGAGCCTTGTTATGCTGATGGGCGGGATGTAAATTGCCAACAACCACTCGGGAGAAGTGTATGGTGTTTCCTGAAACATCTAAAAAACAAAGCAACAGAGCCTAGGGCACTGCCACTTATGGTCCTATAGCTTAGGGAAATTAAAATCAAAAAGACACAGCCACCCCAAAGTTTGGGACGCCTCTGTTTACAAGAACCTCGTTTACAGTACAAGTTCAACATCGCAGAAAGTGAAAGATGGATAAAGAACTTGTGGTATTTACTTACAACGCAGTATCACTCAGCAATGAAATCTATGTCATCAGGCCCGTAGCAGCATAATGAGTGGATTCAGGTACGATGATTCTAACTGAAATAAGTCACACAGAAAAAGAAACATCATAAGATATCACTAATACACGGAATGTAAATTTGGCTACACAGGAACTGCATTCCAAAACAGAACAGGGTCTCAAATTTAGAAAAGCAACTTATGCTTGCTTAAGGGGAAAGGTGAGTTGGGGTGCTGCATAAAACCAGAGATTGAAATGAGCACAGATAAAGTTCCTTAAGCCAAATATGGAATAGACAAGAGCTACTCCTTGCTCAACGAAATGGACTCAACACCGCATATTAAACGCCTAAGAATGTACCTGACTTGTAAGTATCTTAAAACCTATGGATTGCTATGTCTCCGAAAGAGAATCAAGCATTTGTACAGGGGCATAAACACAGCAGTGATAGGATTGGAGAGGTTCAGGGAGCAAATGAAGACCCTTTGAAGTCATATTGCATGGTACCCATTCCACGGGTTTCAACTACCCAGGTTTAAGGTATTCTTCCTTCAGCTAAAAGATGCATGTGGAACCTAGAGTATGATCAACCATGTAATCGGGAGACGTGTTCAAATATGTCTCAGTTTTCGTACCCTGGTACTAGGGTGCAACATTCCAGACGCTTTACTAACACTCTCCCTACTTGGAGAGTCAGTGCCTTTAACCTCCTGTTTGGCCCAGTTTTCAATTTCTGCGGAAGATGAACAGGAATAGCGAGAACCAATGAGAGACTAGCTGGAGGTGTCTGGACGGGCAAATTTAACTCTCATTTCCCACCAGGAAGAGGAATTAACCAAAGGCTCAGCGTGCCGTGCCGGAACCAGATTAGGGCCTGAAGCCATCCTGCGGTGTTGCGGCCAGCTCAAAAGAAAGCGAGTTGAAGAAAGGAGCTTAGGGGCACTGTAATTCACAAACCTGCAGAGTTATAAATGACAGCTATCGTCCAAAAATATACTGAAGTAAGGCTGCCAAGAGGACTTGAAAGCGGGGCAGAATTGCAGGAAACCGATTTCAGGAGGTAGACTGGAATTGCATTGAAAGCATAGGAAAAGAGGCAGAACGTCCACAATGATGCACTTGGCCAAAAAGGGCGTATGCGTTTTTTCCTGAATATATTCAGGAAAAAACGCATACGCCCTTTTTGGCCAACCAAGCAAGCTTGCAAAGGAAATCTGCACTACAATGAAGTCTCACTTCCCCCCGGTCAAAAGGGCCATCTGAAAAAAGTGTAAAATCCAGAAAGGCAGGACAGGCCATGGAGAACTGGGAGCCTTGTTATGCTGATGGGCGGGATGTAAATTGCCAACAACCACTCGGGAGAAGTGTATGGTGTTTCCTGAAACATCTAAAAAACAAAGCAACAGAGCCTAGGGCACTGCCACTTATGGTCCTATAGCTTAGGGAAATTAAAATCAAAAAGACACAGCCACCCCAAAGTTTGGGACGCCTCTGTTTACAAGAACCTCGTTTACAGTACAAGTTCAACACCGCAGAAAGTGAAAAATGGATAAAGAACTTGTGGTATTTACTTACAACGCAGTATCACTCAGCAATGAAATCTATGTCATCAGGCCCGTAGCAGCATAATGAGTGGATTCAGGTACGATGATTCTAACTGAAATAAGTCACACAGAAAAAGAAACATCATAAGATATCACTAATACACGGAATGTAAACTTGGCTACACAGGAACTGCATTCCAAAACAGAACAGGGTCTCAAATTTAGAAAACCAACTTATGCTTGCTTAAGGCGAAAGGTGAGTTGGGGTGCTGCATAAAACCAGAGATTGAAATGAGCACAGATAAAGTTCCTTAAGCCAAATATGGAATAGACAAGAGCTACTCCTTGCTTAACGAAATGGACTCAACACCGCATATTAAACGCCTAAGAATGTACCTGACTTGTAAGTATCTTAAAACCTATGGATTGCTATGTCTCCGAAAGAGAATCAAGCATTTGTACAGGGGCATAAACGCAGCAGTGATAGGATTGGAGAGGTTCAGTGAGCAAATGAAGACCCTTTGAAGTCATATTGCATGGTACCCATTCCACGGGTTTCAACTACCCAGGTTTAAGGTATTCTTCCTTCAGCTAAAACATGCATGTGGAACCTAGAGTATGATCAACCATGTAATCGGGAGACGTGTTCAAATATGTCTCAGTTTTCGTACCCTGGTACTAGGGTGCAACATTCCAGACGCTTTACTAACACTCTCCCTACTTGGAGAGTCAGTGCCTTTAACCTCCTGTTTGGCCCAGTTTTCAATTTCTGCGGAAGATGAACAGGAATAGCGAGAACAAATGAGAGACTAGCTGGAGGTGTCTGGACGGGCAAATTTAACTCTCATTTCCCACCAGGAAGAGGAATTAACCAAAGGCTCAGCGTGCCGTGCCGGAACCAGATTAGGGCCTGAAGCCATCCTGCGGTGTTGCGGCCAGCTCAAAAGAAAGCGAGTTGAAGAAAGGAGCTTAGGGGCACTGTAATTCACAAACCTGCAGAGTTATAAATGACAGCTATCGTCCAAAAATAGACTGAAGTAAGGCTGCCAAGAGGACTTGAAAGCGGGGCAGAATTGCAGGAAACTGATTTCAGGAGGTAGACTGGAATTGCATTGAAAGCATAGGAAAAGAGGCAGAACGTCCACAATGATGCACTTGGCCAAAAAGGGCGTATGCGTTTTTTCCTGAATATATTCAGGAAAAAACGCATACGCCCTTTTTGGCCAACCAAGCAAGCTTGCAAAGGAAATCTGCACTACAATGAAGTCTCACTTCCCCCCGGTCAAAAGGGCCATCTGAAAAAAGTGTAAAATCCAGAAAGGCAGGACAGGCCATGGAGAACTGGGAGCCTTGTTATGCTGATGGGCGGGATGTAAATTGCCAACAACCACTCGGGAGAAGTGTATGGTGTTTCCTGAAACATCTAAAAAACAAAGCAACAGAGCCTAGGGCACTGCCACTTATGGTCCTATAGCTTAGGGAAATTAAAATCAAAAAGACACAGCCACCCCAAAGTTTGGGACGCCTCTGTTTACAAGAACCTCGTTTACAGTACAAGTTCAACATCGCAGAAAGTGAAAGATGGATAAAGAACTTGTGGTATTTACTTACAACGCAGTATCACTCAGCAATGAAATCTATGTCATCAGGCCCGTAGCAGCATAATGAGTGGATTCAGGTACGATGATTCTAACTGAAATAAGTCACACAGAAAAAGAAACATCATAAGATATCACTAATACACGGAATGTAAACTTGGCTACACAGGAACTGCATTCCAAAACAGAACAGGGTCTCAAATTTAGAAAAGCAACTTATGCTTGCTTAAGGGGAAAGGTGAGTTGGGGTGCTGCATAAAACCAGAGATTGAAATGAGCACAGATAAAGTTCCTTAAGCCAAATATGGAATAGACAAGAGCTACTCCTTGCTCAACGAAATGGACTCAACACCGCATATTAAACGCCTAAGAATGTACCTGACTTGTAAGTATCTTAAAACCTATGGATTGCTATGTCTCCGAAAGAGAATCAAGCATTTGTACAGGGGCATAAACACAGCAGTGATAGGATTGGAGAGGTTCAGGGAGCAAATGAAGACCCTTTGAAGTCATATTGCATGGTACCCATTCCACGGGTTTCAACTACCCAGGTTTAAGGTATTCTTCCTTCAGCTAAAAGATGCATGTGGAACCTAGAGTATGATCAACCATGTAATCGGGAGACGTGTTCAAATATGTCTCAGTTTTCGTACCCTGGTACTAGGGTGCAACATTCCAGACGCTTTACTAACACTCTCCCTACTTGGAGAGTCAGTGCCTTTAACCTCCTGTTTGGCCCAGTTTTCAATTTCTGCGGAAGATGAACAGGAATAGCGAGAACCAATGAGAGACTAGCTGGAGGTGTCTGGACGGGCAAATTTAACTCTCATTTCCCACCAGGAAGAGGAATTAACCAAAGGCTCAGCGTGCCGTGCCGGAACCAGATTAGGGCCTGAAGCCATCCTGCGGTGTTGCGGCCAGCTCAAAAGAAAGCGAGTTGAAGAAAGGAGCTTAGGGGCACTGTAATTCACAAACCTGCAGAGTTATAAATGACAGCTATCGTCCAAAAATATACTGAAGTAAGGCTGCCAAGAGGACTTGAAAGCGGGGCAGAATTGCAGGAAACCGATTTCAGGAGGTAGACTGGAATTGCATTGAAAGCATAGGAAAAGAGGCAGAACGTCCACAATGATGCACTTGGCCAAAAAGGGCGTATGCGTTTTTTCCTGAATATATTCAGGAAAAAACGCATACGCCCTTTTTGGCCAACCAAGCAAGCTTGCAAAGGAAATCTGCACTACAATGAAGTCTCACTTCCCCCCGGTCAAAAGGGCCATCTGAAAAAAGTGTAAAATCCAGAAAGGCAGGACAGGCCATGGAGAACTGGGAGCCTTGTTATGCTGATGGGCGGGATGTAAATTGCCAACAACCACTCGGGAGAAGTGTATGGTGTTTCCTGAAACATCTAAAAAACAAAGCAACAGAGCCTAGGGCACTGCCACTTATGGTCCTATAGCTTAGGGAAATTAAAATCAAAAAGACACAGCCACCCCAAAGTTTGGGACGCCTCTGTTTACAAGAACCTCGTTTACAGTACAAGTTCAACATCGCAGAAAGTGAAAGATGGATAAAGAACTTGTGGTATTTACTTACAACGCAGTATCACTCAGCAATGAAATCTATGTCATCAGGCCCGTAGCAGCATAATGAGTGGATTCAGGTACGATGATTCTAACTGAAATAAGTCACACAGAAAAAGAAACATCATAAGATATCACTAATACACGGAATGTAAACTTGGCTACACAGGAACTGCATTCCAAAACAGAACAGGGTCTCAAATTTAGAAAAGCAACTTATGCTTGCTTAAGGGTAAAGGTGAGTTGGGGTGCTGCATAAAACCAGAGATTGAAATGAGCACAGATAAAGTTCCTTAAGCCAAATATGGAATAGACAAGAGCTACTCCTTGCTCAACGAAATGGACTCAACACCGCATATTAAACGCCTAAGAATGTACCTGACTTGTAATTATCTTAAAACCTATGGATTGCTATGTCTCCGAAAGAGAATCAAGCATTTGTACAGGGGCATAAACACAGCAGTGATAGGATTGGAGAGGTTCAGGGAGCAAATGAAGACCCTTTGAAGTCATATTGCATGGTACCCATTCCACGGGTTTCAACTACCCAGGTTTAAGGTATTCTTCCTTCAGCTAAAACATGCATGTGGAACCTAGAGTATGATCAATCATGTGATCGGGAGACGTGTTCAAATATGTCTCAGTTTTCGTACCCTGGTACTCGGGTTTAACATTCCAGACGCTTTACTAACACTCTCCCTACTTGGAGAGTCAGTGCCTTTAACCTCCTGTTTGGCCCAGTTTGCAATTTCTGCGGAAGATGAACAGGAATAGCAAGAACCAATGAGAGACTAGCTGGAGGTGTCTGGACGGGCAAATTTAACTCTCATTTCCCACCAGGAAGAGGAATTAAGCAAAGGCTCAGCGTGCCGTGCCGGAACCAGATTAGGGCCTGAAGCCATCCTGCGGTGTTGCGGCCAGCTCACAAGAAAGCGAGTTGAAGAAAGGAGCTCAGGGGCACTGTAATTCACAAACCTGCAGAGTTATAAATGACAGCTATTCTCCAAAAATAGACTGAAGTAAGGCTGCCAAGAGGACTTGAAAGCGGGGCAGAATTGCAGGAAACCGATTTCAGGAGGTAGACTGGAATTGCATTGAAAGCATAGGAAAAGAGGCAGAACGTCCACAATGATGCACTTGGCCAAAACGGGCGTATGCGTTTTTTCCTGAATATATTCAGGAAAAAACGCATACGCCCTTTTTGGCCAACCAAGCAAGCTTGCAAAGGAAATCTGCACTACAATGAAGTCTCACTTCCCCCCGGTCAAAAGGGCCATCTGAAAAAAGTGTAAAATCCAGAAAGGCAGGACAGGCCATGGAGAACTGGGAGCCTTGTTATGCTGATGGGCGGGATGTAAATTGCCAACAACCACTCGGGAGAAGTGTATGGTGTTTCCTGAAACATCTAAAAAACAAAGCAACAGAACCTAGGGCACTTCCACTTATGGTCCTATAGCTTAGGGAAATTAAAATCAAAAAGACACAGCCACCCCAAAGTTTGGAACGGCTCTGTATACAAGAACCTCGTTTACAGTACAAGTTCAACATCGCAGAAAGTGAAAAATGGATAAAGAACTTGTGGTACTTACGTACAATGCAGTATCACTCAGCAATGAAATCTATGTCATCAGGCCCGTAGCAGCATAATGAGTAGATTCAGGTACAATGATTCTAACTGAAATAAGTCACACAGAAAAAGAAACATCATAAGATATCACTAATACACGGAATGTAAATTTGGCTACACAGGAACTGAATTCCAAAACAGAACAGGTTCTCAAATTTAGAAAAGCAACTTATGCTTGCTTAAGGGTAAAGGTGAGTTGGGGTGCTGCATAAAACCAGAGATTGAAATGAGCACAGATAAAGTTCCTTAAGCCAAATATGGAATAGACAAGAGCTACTCCTTGCTCAACGAAATGGACTCAACACCGCATATTAAACGCCTAAGAATGTACCTGACTAGTAAGTATCTTAAAACCTATGGATTGCTATGTCTCCGAAAGAGAATCAAGCATGTGTACAGGGGCATAAACGCAGCAGTGATAGGATTGGAGAGGTTCGGTGAGCAAATGAAGACCCTTTGAAGTCATATTGCATGGTACCCATTCCACGGGTTTCAACTACCCAGGTTTTAGGTATTCTTCCTTCAGCTAAAACATGCATGTGGAACCCAGAGTATGATCAACCATGTGAACGGGAGACGTGTTCAAATATGTCTCAGTTTTCCTCCCCTGGTACTCGGGTGCAACATTCCAGACGCTTTACTAACACTCTCCCGACTTGGAGAGTCAGTCCCTTTAACCTCCTGTTTGGCCCAGTTTGCAATTTCTGCAGAAGATGAACAGGAATAGCGAGAACCAATGAGAGACTAGCTGGAGGTGTCTGAACGGGCAAATTTAACTCTCATTTCCCACCAGGAAGAGGAATTAACCAAAGGCTCAGCATGCCGAGCCGGAACCAGATTAGGGCCTGAAGCCATCCTGCGGTGTTGCGGCCAGGTCACAAGAAAGCGAGTTGAAGAAAGGAGCTCAGGGGCACTGTAATTCACAAACCTGCAGAGTTATAAATGACAGCTATCGTCCAAAAATAGACTGAAGTAAGGCTGCCAAGAGGACTTGAATGCGGGGCAGAATTGCAGGAAACCGATTTCAGGAGGTAGACTGGAATTGCATTGAAAGCATAGGAAAAGAGGCAGAACGTCCACAATGATGCACTTGGCCAAAAAGGGCGTATGCGTTTTTTCCTGAATATATTCAGGAAAAAACGCATACGCCCTTTTTGGCCAACCAAGCAAGCTTGCAAAGGAAATCTGCACTACAATGAAGTCTCACTTCCCCCCGGTCAAAAGGGCCATCTGAAAAAAGTGTAAAATCCAGAAAGGCAGGACAGGCCATGGAGAACTGGGAGCCTTGTTATGCTGATGGGCGGGATGTAAATTGCCAACAACCACTCGGGAGAAGTGTATGGTGTTTCCTGAAACATCTAAAAAACAAAGCAACAGAGCCTAAGGCACTTCCACTTATGGTCCTATAGCTTAGGGAAATTAAAATCAAAAAGACACAGCCACCCCAAAGTTTGGAATGGCTCTGTTTACAAGAACCTCGTTTACAGTACAAGTTCAACATCGCAGAAAGTGAAAAATGGATAAAGAACTTGTGGTATTTACTTACAACGCAGTATCACTCAGCAATGAAATCTATGTCATCAGGCCCGTAGCAGCATAATGAGTGGATTCAGGTACGATGATTCTAACTGAAATAAGTCACACAGAAAAAGAAACATCATAAGATATCACTAATACACGGAATGTAAACTTGGCTACACAGGAACTGCATTCCAAAACAGAACAGGGTCTCAAATTTAGAAAAGCAACTTATGCTTGCTTAAGGGGAAAGGTGAGTTGGGTTGCTGCATAAAACCAGAGATTGAAATGAGCACAGATAAAGTTCCTTAAGCCAAATATGGAATAGACAAGAGCTACTCCTTGCTCAACGAAATGGACTCAACACCGCATATTAAATGCCTAAGAATGTACCTGACTTGTAAGTATCTTAAAACCTATGGATTGCTATGTCTCCAAAAGAGAATCAAGCATGTGTACAGGGGCATAATCGCAGCAGTGATAGGATTGGAGAGGTTCGGTGAGCAAATGAAGACCCTTTGAAGTCATATTGCATGGTACCCATTCCACGGGTTTCAACTACCCAGTTTTAAGGTATTCTTCCTTCAGCTAAAACATGCATGTGGAACGTAGAGTGTGATCAACCATGTGATCGGGAGACGTGTTCAAATATGTCTCAGTTTTCATACCCTGGTACTCGGGTGCAACATTCCAGACGCTTTACTAACACTCTCCCTACTTGGAGAGTCAGTGCCTTTAAACTCCTGTTTGGCCCAGTTTGCAATTTCTGCGGAAGATGAACAGGAATAGCGAGAACCAATGAGAGACTAGCTGGAGGTGTCTGGACGGGCAAATTTAACTCTCATTTCCCAGCAGGAAGAGGAATTAACCAAAGGCTCAGTGTGCCGTGCCGGAACCAGATTAGGGCCTGAAGCCATCCTGCGGTGTTGCGGCCAGCTCACAAGAAAGCGAGTTGAAGAAAGGAGCTCAGGGGCACTGTAATTCACAAACCTGCAGAGTTATAAATGACAGCTATCGTCCAAAAATAGACTGAAGTAAGGCTGCCAAGAGGACTTGAAAGCGGGGCAGAATTGCAGGAAACCGATTTCAGGAGGTAGACTGGAATTGCATTGAAAGCATAGGAAAAGAGGCAGAACGTCCACAATGATGCACTTGGCCAAAAAGGGCGTATGCGTTTTTGCCTGAATATATTCAGGATAAAACGCATACGCCCTTTTTGGCCAACCAAGCAAGCTTGCAAAGGAAATCTGCACTACAATGAAGTCTCACTTCCCCCCCGGTCAAAAGGGCCATCTGAAAAAAGTGTAAAATCCAGAAAGGCAGGACAGGCCATGGAGAACTGGGAGCCTTGTTATGCTGATGGGCGGGATGTAAATTGCCAACAACCACTCGGGAGAAGTGTATGGTGTTTCCTGAAACATCTAAAAAACAAAGCAACAGAGCCTAGGGCACTTCCACTTATGGTCCTATAGCTTAGGGAAATTAAAATCAAAAAGACACAGCCACCCCAAAGTTTGGAACGGCTCTGTTTACAAGAACCTCGTTTACAGTACAAGTTCAACATCGCAGAAAGTGAAAAATGGATAAAGAACTTGTGGTATTTACTTACAACGCAGTATCACTCAGCAATGAAATCTATGTCATCAGGCCCGTAGCAGCATAATGAGTGGATTCAGGTACGATGATTCTAACTGAAATAAGTCACACAGAAAAAGAAACATCATAAGATATCACTAATACACGGAATGTAAACTTGGCTACACAGGAACTGCATTCCAAAACAGAACAGGGTCTCAAATTTAGAAAAGCAACTTATGCTTGCTTAAGGGGAAAGGTGAGTTGGGTTGCTGCATAAAACCAGAGATTGAAATGAGCACAGATAAAGTTCCTTAAGCCAAATATGGAATAGACAAGAGCTACTCCTTGCTCAACGAAATGGACTCAACACCGCATATTAAATGCCTAAGAATGTACCTGACTTGTAAGTATCTTAAAACCTATGGATTGCTATGTCTCCAAAAGAGAATCAAGCATGTGTACAGGGGCATAAACGCAGCAGTGATAGGATTGGAGAGGTTCGGTGAGCAAATGAAGACCCTTTGAAGTCATATTGCATGGTACCCATTCCACGGGTTTCAACTACCCAGGTTTAAGGTATTCTTCCTTCAGCTAAAACATGCATGTGGAACCTAGAGTATGATCAACCATGTGATCGGGAGACGTGTTCAAATATGTCTCAGTTTTCGTACCCCGGTACTCGGGTGCAACATTCCAGACGCTTTACTAACACTCTCCCCACTTGGAAAGTCAGCGCCTTTAACCTCCTGTTTGGCCCAGTTTGCAATTTCTGCGGAAGATGAACAGGAATAGCGAGAACCAATGAGAGGCTAGCTGGAGGTGTCTGGACGGGCAAATTTAACTCTCATTTCCCACCAGGAAGAGGAAATAACCAAAGGCTCAGTGTGCCGTGCCGGAACCAGATTAGGGCCTGAAGCCATCCTGTGGTGTTGCGGCCAGCTCAAAAGAAAGCGAGTTGAAGAAAGGAGCTCAGGGGCACTGTAATTCACAAACCTGCAGAGTTATAAATGACAGCTATCGTCCAAAAATAGACTGAAGTAAGGCTGCCAAGAGGACTTGAAAGCGGGGCAGAATTGCAGGAAACCGATTTCAGGAGGTAGACTGGAATTGCATTGAAAGCATAGGAAAAGAGGCAGAACGTCCACAATGATGCACTTGGCCAAAACGGGCGTATGCGTTTTTTCCTGAATATATTCAGGAAAAAACGCATACGCCCTTTTTGGCCAACCAAGCAAGCTTGCAAAGGAAATCTGCACTACAATGAAGTCTCACTTCCCCCCGGTCAAAAGGGCCATCTGAAAAAAGTGTAAAATCCAGAAAGGCAGGACAGGCCATGGAGAACTGGGAGCCTTGTTATGCTGATGGGCGGGATGTAAATTGCCAACAACCACTCGGGAGAAGTGTATGGTGTTTCCTGAAACATCTAAAAAACAAAGCAACAGAACCTAGGGCACTTCCACTTATGGTCCTATAGCTTAGGGAAATTAAAATCAAAAAGACACAGCCACCCCAAAGTTTGGAACGGCTCTGTATACAAGAACCTCGTTTACAGTACAAGTTCAACATCGCAGAAAGTGAAAAATGGATAAAGAACTTGTGGTACTTACGTACAATGCAGTATCACTCAGCAATGAAATCTATGTCATCAGGCCCGTAGCAGCATAATGAGTAGATTCAGGTACAATGATTCTAACTGAAATAAGTCACACAGAAAAAGAAACATCATAAGATATCACTAATACACGGAATGTAAATTTGGCTACACAGGAACTGAATTCCAAAACAGAACAGGTTCTCAAATTTAGAAAACCAACTTATGCTTGCTTAAGGGTAAAGGTGAGTTGGGGTGCTGCATAAAACCAGAGATTGAAATGAGCACAGATAAAGTTCCTTAAGCCAAATATGGAATAGACAAGAGCTACTCCTTGCTCAACGAAATGGACTCAACACCGCATATTAAACGCCTAAGAATGTACCTGACTAGTAAGTATCTTAAAACCTATGGATTGCTATGTCTCCGAAAGAGAATCAAGCATGTGTACAGGGGCATAAACGCAGCAGTGATAGGATTGGAGAGGTTCGGTGAGCAAATGAAGACCCTTTGAAGTCATATTGCATGGTACCCATTCCACGGGTTTCAACTACCCAGGTTTTAGGTATTCTTCCTTCAGCTAAAACATGCATGTGGAACCCAGAGTATGATCAACCATGTGAACGGGAGACGTGTTCAAATATGTCTCAGTTTTCCTCCCCTGGTACTCGGGTGCAACATTCCAGACGCTTTACTAACACTCTCCCGACTTGGAGAGTCAGTCCCTTTAACCTCCTGTTTGGCCCAGTTTGCAATTTCTGCAGAAGATGAACAGGAATAGCGAGAACCAATGAGAGACTAGCTGGAGGTGTCTGAACGGGCAAATTTAACTCTCATTTCCCACCAGGAAGAGGAATTAACCAAAGGCTCAGCATGCCGAGCCGGAACCAGATTAGGGCCTGAAGCCATCCTGCGGTGTTGCGGCCAGGTCACAAGAAAGCGAGTTGAAGAAAGGAGCTCAGGGGCACTGTAATTCACAAACCTGCAGAGTTATAAATGACAGCTATCGTCCAAAAATAGACTGAAGTAAGGCTGCCAAGAGGACTTGAATGCGGGGCAGAATTGCAGGAAACCGATTTCAGGAGGTAGACTGGAATTGCATTGAAAGCATAGGAAAAGAGGCAGAACGTCCACAATGATGCACTTGGCCAAAAAGGGCGTATGCGTTTTTTCCTGAATATATTCAGGAAAAAACGCATACGCCCTTTTTGGCCAACCAAGCAAGCTTGCAAAGGAAATCTGCACTACAATGAAGTCTCACTTCCCCCCGGTCAAAAGGGCCATCTGAAAAAAGTGTAAAATCCAGAAAGGCAGGACAGGCCATGGAGAACTGGGAGCCTTGTTATGCTGATGGGCGGGATGTAAATTGCCAACAACCACTCGGGAGAAGTGTATGGTGTTTCCTGAAACATCTAAAAAACAAAGCAACAGAGCCTAAGGCACTTCCACTTATGGTCCTATAGCTTAGGGAAATTAAAATCAAAAAGACACAGCCACCCCAAAGTTTGGAATGGCTCTGTTTACAAGAACCTCGTTTACAGTACAAGTTCAACATCGCAGAAAGTGAAAAATGGATAAAGAACTTGTGGTATTTACTTACAACGCAGTATCACTCAGCAATGAAATCTATGTCATCAGGCCCGTAGCAGCATAATGAGTGGATTCAGGTACGATGATTCTAACTGAAATAAGTCACACAGAAAAAGAAACATCATAAGATATCACTAATACACGGAATGTAAACTTGGCTACACAGGAACTGCATTCCAAAACAGAACAGGGTCTCAAATTTAGAAAAGCAACTTATGCTTGCTTAAGGGGAAAGGTGAGTTGGGTTGCTGCATAAAACCAGAGATTGAAATGAGCACAGATAAAGTTCCTTAAGCCAAATATGGAATAGACAAGAGCTACTCCTTGCTCAACGAAATGGACTCAACACCGCATATTAAATGCCTAAGAATGTACCTGACTTGTAAGTATCTTAAAACCTATGGATTGCTATGTCTCCAAAAGAGAATCAAGCATGTGTACAGGGGCATAATCGCAGCAGTGATAGGATTGGAGAGGTTCGGTGAGCAAATGAAGACCCTTTGAAGTCATATTGCATGGTACCCATTCCACGGGTTTCAACTACCCAGTTTTAAGGTATTCTTCCTTCAGCTAAAACATGCATGTGGAACGTAGAGTATGATCAACCATGTGATCGGGAGACGTGTTCAAATATGTCTCAGTTTTCATACCCTGGTACTCGGGTGCAACATTCCAGACGCTTTACTAACACTCTCCCTACTTGGAGAGTCAGTGCCTTTAAACTCCTGTTTGGCCCAGTTTGCAATTTCTGCGGAAGATGAACAGGAATAGCGAGAACCAATGAGAGACTAGCTGGAGGTGTCTGGACGGGCAAATTTAACTCTCATTTCCCAGCAGGAAGAGGAATTAACCAAAGGCTCAGTGTGCCGTGCCGGAACCAGATTAGGGCCTGAAGCCATCCTGCGGTGTTGCGGCCAGCTCACAAGAAAGCGAGTTGAAGAAAGGAGCTCAGGGGCACTGTAATTCACAAACCTGCAGAGTTATAAATGACAGCTATCGTCCAAAAATAGACTGAAGTAAGGCTGCCAAGAGGACTTGAAAGCGGGGCAGAATTGCAGGAAACCGATTTCAGGAGGTAGACTGGAATTGCATTGAAAGCATAGGAAAAGAGGCAGAACGTCCACAATGATGCACTTGGCCAAAAAGGGCGTATGCGTTTTTGCCTGAATATATTCAGGAAAAAACGCATACGCCCTTTTTGGCCAACCAAGCAAGCTTGCAAAGGAAATCTGCACTACAATGAAGTCTCACTTCCCCCCCGGTCAAAAGGGCCATCTGAAAAAAGTGTAAAATCCAGAAAGGCAGGACAGGCCATGGAGAACTGGGAGCCTTGTTATGCTGATGGGCGGGATGTAAATTGCCAACAACCACTCGGGAGAAGTGTATGGTGTTTCCTGAAACATCTAAAAAACAAAGCAACAGAGCCTAGGGCACTTCCACTTATGGTCCTATAGCTTAGGGAAATTAAAATCAAAAAGACACAGCCACCCCAAAGTTTGGAACGGCTCTGTTTACAAGAACCTCGTTTACAGTACAAGTTCAACATCGCAGAAAGTGAAAAATGGATAAAGAACTTGTGGTATTTACTTACAACGCAGTATCACTCAGCAATGAAATCTATGTCATCAGGCCCGTAGCAGCATAATGAGTGGATTCAGGTACGATGATTCTAACTGAAATAAGTCACACAGAAAAAGAAACATCATAAGATATCACTAATACACGGAATGTAAACTTGGCTACACAGGAACTGCATTCCAAAACAGAACAGGGTCTCAAATTTAGAAAAGCAACTTATGCTTGCTTAAGGGGAAAGGTGAGTTGGGTTGCTGCATAAAACCAGAGATTGAAATGAGCACAGATAAAGTTCCTTAAGCCAAATATGGAATAGACAAGAGCTACTCCTTGCTCAACGAAATGGACTCAACACCGCATATTAAATGCCTAAGAATGTACCTGACTTGTAAGTATCTTAAAACCTATGGATTGCTATGTCTCCAAAAGAGAATCAAGCATGTGTACAGGGGCATAAACGCAGCAGTGATAGGATTGGAGAGGTTCGGTGAGCAAATGAAGACCCTTTGAAGTCATATTGCATGGTACCCATTCCACGGGTTTCAACTACCCAGGTTTAAGGTATTCTTCCTTCAGCTAAAACATGCATGTGGAACCTAGAGTATGATCAACCATGTGATCGGGAGACGTGTTCAAATATGTCTCAGTTTTCGTACCCCGGTACTCGGGTGCAACATTCCAGACGCTTTACTAACACTCTCCCCACTTGGAAAGTCAGCGCCTTTAACCTCCTGTTTGGCCCAGTTTGCAATTTCTGCGGAAGATGAACAGGAATAGCGAGAACCAATGAGAGGCTAGCTGGAGGTGTCTGGACGGGCAAATTTAACTCTCATTTCCCACCAGGAAGAGGAAATAACCAAAGGCTCAGTGTGCCGTGCCGGAACCAGATTAGGGCCTGAAGCCATCCTGTGGTGTTGCGGCCAGCTCAAAAGAAAGCGAGTTGAAGAAAGGAGCTCAGGGGCACTGTAATTCACAAACCTGCAGAGTTATAAATGACAGCTATCGTCCAAAAATAGACTGAAGTAAGGCTGCCAAGAGGACTTGAAAGCGGGGCAGAATTGCAGGAAACCGATTTCAGGAGGTAGACTGGAATTGCATTGAAAGCATAGGAAAAGAGGCAGAACGTCCACAATGATGCACTTGGCCAAAAAGGGCGTATGCGTTTTTTCCTGAATATATTCAGGAAAAAACGCATACGCCCTTTTTGGCCAACCAAGCAAGCTTGCAAAGGAAATCTGCACTACAATGAAGTCTCACTTCCCCCCGGTCAAAAGGGCCATCTGAAAAAAGTGTAAAATCCAGAAAGGCAGGACAGGCCATGGAGAACTGGGAGCCTTGTTATGCTGATGGGCGGGATGTAAATTGCCAAAAACCACTCGGGAGAAGTGTATGGTGTTTCCTGAAACATCTAAAAAACAAAGCAACAGAGGCTAGGGCACTGCCACTTATGGTCCTATAGCTTAGGGAAATTAAAATCAAAAAGACACAGCCACCCCAAAGTTTGGGACGCCTCTGTTTACAAGAACCTCGTTTACAGTACAAGTTCAACATCGCAGAAAGTGAAAAATGGATAAAGAAGTTGTGGTATTTACTTACAAAGCAATATCACTCAGCAATGAAATCTGTGTCATCAGGCCCTTAGCAGCACAATGAGTGGATTCAGGTATGATGATTCTAACTGAAATAAGTCACACAGAAAAAGAAACATCATAAGTTATCAGTAATACACGAAATGTAAACTTGGCTACACAGGAACTGAATTACAGAACAGAACAGGGTCTCAAATTTAGAAAACCAACTTATGCTTGCTTAAGGGGAAAGGTGAGTTGGGGTGCTGCATAAAACCAGATATTGAAATGAGCACAAAGTTCCTTAAGCCAAATATGGAATAGACAAGAGCTATTCCTTGCTCAACGAAATGGACTCAACACCGCATATTAAACGCCTAAGAATGTACCTGACTAGTAAGTATCTTAAAACCTATGGATTGCTATGCCTCCGAAAGAGAATCAAGCATGTGTACAGGGGCATAAACGCAGCAGTGATAGGATTGGAGAGTTTCGGTGAGCAAATGAAGACCCTTTGAAGTCATATTGCATGGTACCCATTCCACGAGTTTCAACTACGAGGATTTTAGGTATTCTTCCTTCAGCTAAAACATGCATGTGGAACCCAAGTATGATCAACCATGTGAACGGGAGATGTGTTCAAATATGTCTCAGTTTTCCTCCCCTGGTACTCGGGTGCAACATTCCAGACGCTTTACTAACACTCTCCCCACTTGGAGAGTCAGTCCCTTTAACCTCCTGTTTGGCCCAGTTTGCAATTTCTGTGGAAGATGAACAGGAATAGCGAGAACCAATGAGAGGCTAGCTGGAGGTGTCTGGACGGGCAAATTTAACTCTCATTTCCCACCAGGAAGAGGAATTAACCAAAGGCTCAGCATGCCGGGCCGGAACCAGATTAGGGCCTGAAGCCATCCTGTGGTGTTGCGGCCAGCTCAAAAGAAAGCGAGTTGAAGAAAGGAGCTCAGGGGCACTGTAATTCACAAACCTGCAGAGTTATAAATGACAGCTATCGTCCAAAAATAGACTGAAGTAAGGCTGCCAAGAGGACTTGAAAGCGGGGCAGAATTGCAGGAAACCGATTTCAGGAGGTACACTGGAATTGCATTGAAAGCATAGGAAAAGAGGCAGAACGTCCTCAATGATGCACTTGGCCAAAAAGGGCGTATGCGTTTTTTCCTGAATATATTCAGGAAAAAACGCATACGCCCTTTTTGGCCAACCAAGCAAGCTTGCAAAGGAAATCTGCACTACAATGAAGTCTCACTTCCCCCCGGTCAAAAGGGCCATCTGAAAAAAGTGTAAAATCCAGAAAGGCAGGACAGGCCATGGAGAACTGGGAGCCTTGTTATGCTGATGGGCGGGATGTAAATTGCCAACAACCACTGGGGAGAAGTGTATGGTGTTTCCTGAAACATCTAAAAAACAAAGCAACAGAGCCTAGGGCACTTCCACTTATGGTCCTATAGCTTAGGAAAATTAAAATAAAAAAGACACAGCCACCCCAAAGTTTGGGACGCCTCTGTTTACAAGAACCTCATTTACCGTACAAGTTCAATATCACAGAAAGTGAAAAATGGATAAAGAACTTGTGGTACTTATGTACAATGCAGTATCACTCAGCAATGAAATCTATGTCATCAGGCCCTTAGCAGCATAATGAGACGATTCAGGTACGATGATTCTAACTGAAATAAGTCACACAGAAAAAGAAACATCATAAGATACCACTAATACACAGAATGTAAACTTGGCTACACAGGAACTGAATTCCAAAACAGAACAGGGTCTCAAATTTAGAAAAGCAACTTATGCTTGCTTAAGGGGAAAGGTGAGTTGGGGTGCTGCATAAAACCAGAGATTGAAATGAGCACAGATAAAGTTCCTTAAGCCAAATATGGAATAGACAAGAGCTACTCCTTGCTCAACGAAATGGACTCAACACCCCATATTAAACGCCTAAGAATGTACCTGACTAGTAAGTATCTTAAAACCTATGGATTGCTATGTCTCCGAAAGAGAATCAAGCGTGTGTACAGGGGCATAAACGCAGCAGTGATAGGATTGGAGAGGTTTGGTGAGCAAATGAAGACCCTTTGAAGTCATATTGCATGGTACCCATTCCACGGGTCTCAACTCTGCAGGTTTAAAGTATTCTTCCTTCAGCTAAAACATGCAGGTGGAACCCAGAGTATGATCAACCGTGTGAACGGGAGACGTGTTCACATATGTCTCAGTTTTTCTCCCCTGGTACTCGGGTGCAACATTCCAGACGCTTTACTAACACTCTCCCCACTTGGAGAGTCAGCGCCTTTAACCTCCTGTTTGGCCCAGTTTGCAATTTCTGCGGAAGATGAACAGGAATAGCGAGAACCAATGAGAGACTAGCTGGAGGTGTCTGGACAGGCAAATTTAACTCTCACTTCCCACCAGGATGAGAAAATAACCAAAGGCTCAGCGTGCCGTGCTGGAACCAGATTAGGGCCTGAAGCCATCCTGCGGTGTTGCGTCCAGGTCACAAGAAAGCGAGTTGAAGAAAGGAGCTCAGGGGCACTGTAATTCACAAACCTGCAGAGTTATAAATGACAGCTATCGTCCAAAAATAGACTGAAGTAAGGCTGCCAAGAGGACTTGAAAGCGGGGCAGAATTGCAGGAAACCGATTTCAGGAGGTAGACTGGAATTGCATTGAAAGCATAGGAAAAGAGGCAGAACGTCCACAATGATGCACTTGGCCAAAAAGGGCGTATGCGTTTTTTCCTGAATATATTCAGGAAAAAACGCATACGCCCTTTTTGGCCAACCAAGCAAGCTTGCAAAGGAAATCTGCACTACAATGAAGTCTCACTTCCCCCCGGTCAAAAGGGCCATCTGAAAAAAGTGTAAAATCCAGAAAGGCAGGACAGGCCATGGAGAACTGGGAGCCTTGTTATGCTGATGGGCGGGATGTAAATTGCCAACAACCACTCGGGAGAAGTGTATGGTGTTTCCTGAAACATCTAAAAAACAAAGCAACAGAGCCTAGGCCACTGCCACTTATGGTCCTATAGCTTAGGGAAATTAAAATCAAAAAGACACAGCCACCCCAAAGTTTGGGACGCCTCTGTTTACAAGAACCTCGTTTACAGTACAAGTTCAACACCGCAGAAAGTGAAAAATGGATAAAGAACTTGTGGTATTTACTTACAACGCAGTATCACTCAGCAATGAAATCTATGTCATCAGGCCCGTAGCAGCATAATGAGTGGATTCAGGTACGATGTTTCTAACTGAAATAAGTCACACAGAAAAAGAAACATCATAAGATATCACTAATACACAGAATGTAAACTTGTCTACACAGGAACTGCATTCCAAAACAGAACAGGGTCTCAAATTTAGAAAACCAACTTATGCTTGCTTAAGGGGAAAGGTGAGTTGGGGTGCTGCATAAAACCAGAGATTGAAATGAGCACAGATAAAGTTCCTTAAGCCAAATATGGAATAGACAAGAGCTACTCCTTGCTCAACGAAATGGACTCAACACCGCATATTAAACGCCTAAGAATGTACCTGACTTGTAAGTATCTTAAAACCTATGGATTGCTATGTCTCCGAAAGAGAATCAAGCATTTGTACAGGGGCATAAACGCAGCAGTGATAGGATTGGAGAGGTTCAGTGAGCAAATGAAGACCCTTTGAAGTCATATTGCATGGTACCCATTCCACGGGTTTCAACTACCCAGGTGTAAGGTATTCTTCCTTCAGCTAAAACATGCATGTGGAACCTAGAGTATGATCAACCATGTGATCGGGAGACGTGTTCAAATATGTCTCAGTTTTCGTACCCTGGTACTAGGGTGCAACATTCCAGACGCTTTACTAACACTCTCCCTACTTGGAGAGTCAGTGCCTTTAACCTCCTGTTTGGCCCAGTTTGCAATTTCTGCGGAAGATGAACAGGAATAGCGAGAACCAATGAGAGACTAGCTGGAGGTGTCTGGACGGGCAAATTTAACTCACATTTCCCACCAGGAAGAGGAATTAACCAAAGGCTCAGCGTGCCGTGCCGGAACCAGATTAGGGCCTGAAGCCATCCTGCAGTGTAGCGGCCAGCTCAAAAGAAAGCGAGTTGAAGAAAGGAGCTCAGGGGCACTGTAATTCACAAACCTGCAGAGTTATAAATGAAAGCTATCGTCCAAAAATAGACTGAAGTAAGGCTGCCAAGAGGACTTGAAAGCGGGGCAGAATTGCAGGAAACCGATTTCAGGAGGTAGACTGGAATTGCATTGAAAGCATAGGAAAAGAGGCAGAACGTCCACAATGATGCACTTGGCCAAAAAGGGCGTATGCGTTTTTTCCTGAATATATTCAGGAAAAAACGCATACGCCCTTTTTGGCCAACCAAGCAAGCTTGCAAAGGAAATCTGCACTACAATGAAGTCTCACTTCCCCCCGGTCAAAAGGGCCATCTGAAAAAAGTGTAAAATCCAGAAAGGCAGGACAGGCCATGGAGAACTGGGAGCCTTGTTATGCTGATGGTCGGGATATAAATTGCCAACAGACACTAGGGAGAAGTGTATGGTGTTTCCTGAAACATTTAAAAAACAAAGCAACAGAGCCTAGGGCACTTCCACTTATGGTCCTATAGCTTAGGGAAATTAAAATCAAAAAGACACAGCCACCCCAAAGTTTGGAACGGCTCTGTTTACAAGAACCTCGTTTACAGTACGAGTTCAACATCGCAGAAAGTGAAAAATGGATAAAGAACTTGTGGTACTTATGTACAATGCAGTATCACTCAGCAATGAAATCTATGTCATCAGGCCCGTAGCAGCATAATGAGTAGATTCAGGTACGATGATTCTAACTGAAATAAGTCACACAGAAAAAGAAACATCATAAGATATCACTAATACACGGAATGTAAACTTGGCTACACAGGAACTGCATTCCAAAACAGAACAGGGTCTCAAATTTAGAAAACCAACTTATGCTTGCTTAAGGGTAAAGGTGAGTTGGGGTGCTGCATAAAACCAGAGATTGAAATGAGCACAGATAAAGTTCCTTAAGTCAAATATGGAATACACAAGAGGTACTCCTTGCTCAACGAAATGGACTCAACACCGCATATTAAACGCCTAAGAATGTACCTGACTAGTAAGTATCGTAAAACCTATGGATTGCTATGTCTCCAAAAGAGAATCAAGCGTGTGTACAGGGGCATAAACGCAGCAGTGATAGGATTGGAGAGGTTCGGTGAGCAAATGAAGACCCTTTGAAGTCATATTGCATGGTACCCATTCCACGGGTCTCAACTCTCCACGTTTAAGGTATTCTTCCTTCAGCTAAAACATGCATGTGGAACCCAAGTATGATCAACCATGTGAACGGGAGACGTGTTCAAATATGTCTCAGTTTTCCTCCCCTGGTACTCGGGTGCAACATTCCAGACGCTTTACTAACACTCTCCCCAATTGGAGAGTCAGCGCCTTTAACCTCCTGTTTGGCTCAGTTTGCAATTTCTGCGGAAGATGAACAGGAATAGCGAGAACCAATGAGAGGCTAGCTGGAGGTGTCTGGACGGGCAAATTTAACTCTCATTTCCCAACAGGAAGAGGAAATAACCAAAGGCTCAGCGTACCGTACCGGAACCAGATTAGGGCCTGAAGCCATCCTGCGGTGTTGCGGCCAGCTCAAAAGAAACTGAGTTGAAGAAAGGAGCTCAGGGGCACTGTAATTCACAAACCTGCAGAGTTATAAATGACAGCTATCGTCCAAAAATAGACTGAAGTAAGGCTGTCAAGAGGACTTGAAAGCGGGGCAGAATTGCAGGAAACCGATTTCAGGAGGTAGACTGGAATTGCATTGAAAGCATAGGAAAAGAGGCAGAACGTCCACAATGATGCACTTGGCCAAAAAGGGCGTATGCGTTTTTTCCTGAATATATTCAGGAAAAAACGCATACGCCCTTTTTGGCCAACCAAGCAAGCTTGCAAAGGAAATCTGCACTACAATGAAGTCTCACTTCCCCCCGGTCAAAAGGGCCATCTGAAAAAAGTGTAAAATCCAGAAAGGCAGGACAGGCCATGGAGAACTGGGAACCTTGTTATGCTGATGGGTGGGATGTAAATTGCCAACAGACACTGGGGAGAAGTGTATGGTGTTTCCTGAAACATCTAAAAAACAAAGCAACAGAGCCTAGGGCACTGCCACTTATGGTCCTATAGCTTAGGGAAATTAAAATCAAAAAGACACAGCCACCCCAAAGTTTGGGACGCCTCTGTTTACAAGAACCTCGTTTACCGTACAGGTTCAATATCACAGAAAGTGAAAAATGGATAAAGAACTTGTGGTACTTACGTACAATTCAGTATCACTCAGCAATGAAATCTATGTCACCAGGCCCGTAGCAGCATAATGAGTGGATTCGGGTATGGTGATTCTAACTGAAATAAGTCACACAGAAAAAGAAACATCAAAAAATATCACTAATACATGGAATTTAAACTTTGCTACAGAGGAACTGAATTACAAAACAGAACAGGGTCTCAAATTTAGAAAACCAACTTATGCTTGCTTAAGTAGAAAGGTGAGTTGGGGTGCTGCATAAAACCAGAGATTGAAATGAGCACAGATAAAGTTCCTTAAGCCAAATATGGAATAGACAAGAGCTACTCCTTGCTCAACGAAATGGACTCCACACCCCATATTAAACGCCTAAGAATATACCTGACTAGTAAGTATCTTAAAACCTATGGATTGCTATGTCTCCAAAAGAGAATCAAGCATGTGTACAAGGGTCATAAACGCAGCAGTGATAGGATTGGAGAGATTCGGTGAGCAAATGAAGACCCTTTGAAGTCATATTGCATGGTACCCATTCCACGGGTCTCAACTCTCCAGGTTTAAGGTATTCTTTCTTCAGCTAAAACATGCATGTGGAACCCAGAGTATGATCAACCGTGTGATCGGGAGATGTGTTCAAATATGTCTCAGTTTTCGTCCCCTGGTACTTTGGTGGAACATTCCAGACGCTTTACTAACACTCTCCCCACTTGGAGAGTCAGTCCCTTTAACCTCCTCTTTGGCCCAGTTTGCAATTTCTGCGGAAGATGAACAGGAATAGCGAGAACCAATGAGAGGCTAGCTGGAGGTGTCTGGACGGGCAAATTTAACTCTCATTTCCCACCAGGAAGAGGAAATAACCAAAGGCTCAGTGTGCCGTGCCAGAACCAGATTAGGGCCTGAAGACATCCTGCCGTGTTGCGGCCAGCTCACAAGAAAGCGAGTTGAAGAAAGGAGCTCAGGGGCACTGTAATTCACAAACCTGCAGAGTTATAAATGACAGCTATCGTCCAAAAATAGACTGAAGTAAGGCTGCCAAGAGGACTTGAAAGCGGGGCAGAATTGCAGGAAACCGATTTCAGGAGGTAGACTGGAATTGCATTGAAAGCATAGGAAAAGAGGCAGAACGTCCACAATGATGCACTTGGCCAAAACGGGCGTATGCGTTTTTTCCTGAATATATTCAGGAAAAAACGCATACGCCCTTTTTGGCCAACCAAGCAAGCTTGCAAAGGAAATCTGCACTACAATGAAGTCTCACTTCCCCCCGGTCAAAAGGGCCATCTGAAAAAAGTGTAAAATCCAGAAAGGCAGGACAGGCCATGGAGAACTGGGAGCCTTGTTATGCTGATGGGCGGGATGTAAATTGCCAACAACCACTCGGGAGAAGTGTATGGTGTTTCCTGAAACATCTAAAAAACAAAGCAACAGAGCCTAGGGCACTTCCACTTATGGTCCTATAGCTTAGGGAAATTAAAATAAAAAAGACACAGCCACCCCAAAGTTTGGGACGCCTCCGTTCACAAGAACCTCGTTTACCGTACAAGTTCAATATCACAGAAAGTGAAAAATGGATAAAGAACTTGTGGTACTTACGTACAATGCAGTATCACTCAGCAATGAAATCTATGTCATCAGGCCCGTAGCAGCATAATGAGTGGATTCAGGTACGATGATTCTAACTGAAATAAGTCACACAGAAAAAGAAACATCATAAGATATCACTAATACACGAAATGTAAACTTGGCTACACAGGAACTGCATTCCAAAACAGAACAGGGTCTCAAATTTAGAAAACCAACTTATGCCTGCTTAAGGGGAAAGGTGAGTTGGGGTGCTGCATAAAACCAGAGATTGAAATGAGCACAGATAAAGTTCCTTAAGCCAAATATGGAATAGACAAGAGCTACTCCTTGCTCAACGAAATGGACTCAAAACCCCATAGTAACGCCTAATAATGTACCTGACTAGAAAGTATCTTAAAACCTATGGATTGCTATGTCTCCAAAAGAGAATCAAGCGTGTGTACAGGGGCATAAACGCAGCAGTGATAGGATTGGAGAGGTTCGGTGAGCAAATGAAGACCCTTTGAAGTCATATTTCATGGTACCCATTCGACGGGTCTCAACTCTCCAGGTTTAAGGTATTCTTCCTTCAGCTAAAACATGCATGTGGAACCCAGAGTATGATCAACCATGTGAACGGGAGACGTGTTCAAATATGTCTCAGTTTTCGTCCCCTGGTACTTCGGTGGAACATTCCAGTCGCTTTACTAACACTCTCCCGACTTGGAGAGTCAGTCCCTTTAACATCCTGTTTGGCCCAGTTTGCAATTTCTGCGGAAGATGAACAGGAATAGCGAGAACCAATGAGAGGCTAGCTGGAGGTGTCTGGACGGGCAAATTTAACTCTCATTTCCCACCAGGAAGAGGAAATAACCAAAGGCTCAGTGTGCCGTGCCGGAACCAGATTAGGGCCTGAAGCCATCCTGCGGTGTTGCGGCCAGCTCAAAAGAAAGCGAGTTGAAGAAAGGAGCTCAGGGGCACTGTAATTCACAAACCTGCAGAGTTATAAATGACAGCTATCGTCCAAAAATAGACTGAAGTAAGGCTGCCAAGAGGACTTGAAAGCGGGGCAGAATTGCAGGAAACCGATTTCAGGAGGTAGACTGGAATTGCATTGAAAGCATAGGAAAAGAGGCAGAACGTCCACAATGATGCACTTGGCCAAAAAGGGCGTATGCGTTTTTTCCTGAATATATTCAGGAAAAAACGCATACGCCCTTTTTGGCCAACCAAGCAAGCTTGCAAAGGAAATCTGCACTACAATGAAGTCTCACTTCCCCCCGGTCAAAAGGGCCATCTGAAAAAAGTGTAAAATCCAGAAAGGCAACAGGCCATTGAGAACTGGGAGCCTTGTTATGCTGATGGGCGGGATGTAAATTGCCAACAGACACTTGGGAGAAGTGTATGGTGTTTCCTGAAACATCTAAAAAACAAAGCAACAGAGCCTAGGGCACTTCCACTTATGGTCCTATAGCTTAGGGAAATTAAAATCAAAAAGACACAGCCACCCCAAAGTTTGGAACGGCTCTGTTTACAAGAACCTCGTTTACAGTACAAGTTCAACATCGCAGAAAGTGAAAAATGGATAAAGAACTTGTGGTACTTACGTACAATGCAGTATCACTCAGCAATGAAATCTATGTCATCAGGCCCGTAGCAGCGTAATGAGTGGATTCAGGTACGATGATTCTAACTGAAATAAGTCACACAGAAAAAGAAACATCATAAGATATCAGTAATACACGGAATGTAAACTTGGCTACACAGGAACTGAATTACAGAACAGAACAGGGACTCAAATTTAGAAAAACACCTTATGCTTGCTTAAGGGTAAAGGTGAGTTGGGGTGCTGCATAAAACCAGAGATTGAAATGAGCACAGATAAAGTTCCTTAAGCCAAATATGGAATAGACAAGAGCTACTCCTTGCTCAACGAAATGGACTCAACACCGCATATTAAACGCCTAAGAATGTACCTGACTTGTAAGTATCTTAAAACCTATGGATTGCTATGTCTCTGAAAGAGAATCAAGCATGTGTACAGGGGCATAAACGCAGCAGTGATAGGATTGGAGAGGTTCGGTGAGCAAATGAAGACCCTTTGAAGTCATATTGCATGGTACCCATTCCACGGGTTTCAACTACGCAGATTTTAGGTATTCTTCCTTCAGCTAAAACATGCATGTGGAACCCAGAGTATGATCAACCATGTGATCGGGATACGTGTTCAAATATGTCTCAGTTTTCCTCCCCTGGTACTCGGGTGCAACATTCCAGACGCTTTACTAACACTCTCCCCACTTGGAGAGTCAGTCCCTTTAACCTCCTGTTTGGCCCAGTTTGCAATTTCTGCGGAAGATGAACAGGAATAGCGAGAACCAATGAGAGGCTAGCTGGAGGTGTCTGGACGGGCAAATTTAACTCTCATTTCCCACCAGGAAGAGGAAATAACCAAAGGCTCAGCGTGTGGTACCGGAACCAGATTAGGGCCTGAAGCCATCCTGCGGTGTTGCGGCCAGCTCAAAAGAAAGCGAGTTGAAGAAAGGAGCTCAGGGGCACTGTAATTCACAAACCTGCAGAGTTATAAATGACAGCTATCGTCCAAAAATAGACTGAAGTAAGGCTGCCAAGAGGACTTGAAAGCGGGGCAGAATTGCAGGAAACCGATTTCAGGAGGTAGACTGGAATTGCATTGAAAGCATAGGAAAAGAGGCAGAACGTCCACAATGATGCACTTGGCCAAAAAGGGCGTATGCGTTTTTTCCTGAATATATTCAGGAAAAAACGCATACGCCCTTTTTGGCCAACCAAGCAAGCTTGCAAAGGAAATCTGCACTACAATGAAGTCTCACTTCCCCCCAGTCAAAAGGGCCATCTGAAAAAAGTGTAAAATCCAGAAAGGCACGACAGGCCATGGAGAACTGGGAGCCTTGTTATGCTGATGGGTGGGATGTAAATTGCCAACAGCCACTCCGGAGAAGTGTATGGTGTTTCCTGAAACATCTAAAAAACAAAGCAACAGAGCCTAGGGCACTTCCACTTATGGTCCTATAGGTTAGGGAAATTAAAATCAAAAAGACACAGCCACCCCAAAGTTTGGGACGCCTCTGTTTACAAGAACCTCGTTTATCATACAAGTTCAATATCACAGAAAGTGAAAAATGGATAAAGAATTTGTGGTACTCATGTACAAAGCAATATCACTCAGCAATGAAATCTATGTCACCAGGCCCGTAGCAGCATAATGAGTGGATTCGGGTATGGTGACTCTAACTGAAATAAGTCACACAGAAAAAGAAACATCAAAAAATATCACTAATACATGGAATTTAAACTTTGCTACAGAGGAACTGAATTACAAAACAGAACAGGGTCTCAAATTTAGAAAACCAACTTATGCTTGCTTAAGTAGAAAGGTGAGTTGGGGTGCTGCATAAAACCAGAGATTGAAATGAGCACAGATAAAGTTCCTTAAGCCAAATATGGAATAGACAAGAGCTACTCCTTGCTCAACGAAATGGACTCCACACCCCATATTAAACGCCTAAGAATATACCTGACTAGTAAGTATCTTAAAACCTATGGATTGCTATGTCTCCAAAAGAGAATCAAGCATGTGTACAAGGGTCATAAACGCAGCAGTGATAGGATTGGAGAGATTCGGTGAGCAAATGAAGACCCTTTGAAGTCATATTGCATGGTACCCATTCCACGGGTCTCAACTCTCCAGGTTTAAGGTATTCTTTCTTCAGCTAAAACATGCATGTGGAACCCAGAGTATGATCAACCGTGTGATCGGGAGATGTGTTCAAATATGTCTCAGTTTTCGTCCCCTGGTACTTTGGTGGAACATTCCAGACGCTTTACTAACACTCTCCCGACTTGGAGAGTCAGTCCCTTTAACCTCCTGTTTGGCCCAGTTTGCAATTTCTGCGGAAGATGAACAGGAATAGCGAGAACCAATGAGAGGCTAGCTGGAGGTGTCTGGACGGGCAAATTTAACTCTCATTTCCCACCAGGAAGAGGAAATAACCAAAGGCTCAGTGTGCCGTGCCAGAACCAGATTAGGGTCTGAAGACATCCTGCCGTGTTGCGGCCAGCTCACAAGAAAGCGAGTTGAAGAAAGGAGCTCAGGGGCACTGTAATTCACAAACCTGCAGAGTTATAAATGACAGCTATCGTCCAAAAATAGACTGAAGTAAGGCTGCCAAGAGGACTTGAAAGCGGGGCAGAATTGCAGGAAACCGATTTCAGGAGGTAGACTGGAATTGCATTGAAAGCATAGGAAAAGAGGCAGAACGTCCACAATGATGCACTTGGCCAAAACGGGCGTATGCGTTTTTTCCTGAATATATTCAGGAAAAAACGCATACGCCCTTTTTGGCCAACCAAGCAAGCTTGCAAAGGAAATCTGCACTACAATGTAGTCTCACTTCCCCCCGGTCAAAAGGGCCATCTGAAAAAAGTGTAAAATCCAGAAAGGCAGGACAGGCCATGGAGAACTGGGAGCCTTGTTATGCTGATGGGCGGGATGTAAATTGCCAACAACCACTCCGGAGAAGTGTATGGTGTTTCCTGAAACATCTAAAAAACAAAGCAACAGAGCCTAGGGCACTTCCACTTATGGTCCTATAGCTTAGGGAAATTAAAATAAAAAAGACACAGCCACCCCAAAGTTTGGGACGCCTCCGTTCACAAGAACCTCGTTTACCGTACAAGTTCAACATCGCAGAAAGTGAAAAATGGATAAAGAAGTTGTGGTATTTACTTACAAAGCAATATCACTCAGCAATGAAATCTGTGTCATCAGGCCCTTAGCAGCACAATGAGTGGATTCAGGTATGATGATTCTAACTGAAATAAGTCACACAGAAAAAGAAACATCATAAGATATCAGTAATACACGGAATGGAAACTTGGCTACACAGGAACTGAATTACAGAACAGAACAGGGTCTCAAATTTAGAAAACCAACTTATGCTTGCTTAAGGGGAAAGGTGAGTTGGGGTGCTGCATAAAACCAGAGATTGAAATGAGCACAAAGTTCCTTAAGCCAAATATGGAATAGATAAGAGCTATTCCTTGCTCAACGAAATGGACTCAACACCGCATATTAAACGCCTAAGAATGTACCTGACTAGTAAGTATCTTAAAACCTATGGATTGTTATGTCTCCGAAAGAGAATCAAGCATGTGTACAGGGGCATAAACGCAGCAGTGATAGGATTGGAGAGGTTCGGTGAGCAAATGAAGACCCTTTGAAGTCATATTGCATGGTACCCATTCCACGGGTTTCAACTCCCCAGGTTTAAGGTATTCTTCCTTCAGGTAAAACATGCATGTGGAACCTAGAGTATGATCAACCATGTGATCGGGAGACGTGTTCAAATATGTCTCAGTTTTCGTACCCTGGTACTCGGGTGCAACATTCCAGACGCTTTACTAACACTCTCCCCACTTGGAGAGTCAGCGCCTTTAACCTCCTGTTTGGCCCAGTTTGCAATTTCTGCGGAAGATGAACAGGAATAGCGAGAACCAATGAGAGGCTAGCTGGAGGTGTCTGGACGGGCAAATTTAACTCTCATTTCCCACCAGGAAGAGGAAATAACCAAAGGCTCAGCGTGCCGTGCCGGTAGCAGATTAGGGCCTGAAGCCATCCTGAAGTGTTGCGGCCAGCTCACAAGAAAGAGAGTTGAAGAAACGAGCTCAGGGGCACTGTAATTCACAAACCTGCAGAGTTATAAATGACAGCTATCGTCCAAAAATATACTGAGGTAAGGCTGCCAAGAGGACTTGAAAGCGGGGCAGAATTGCAGGAAAGCGATTTCAGGAGGGAGACTGGAATTGCATTGAAAGCATAGGAAAAGAGGCAGAACGTCCACAATGATGCACTTGGCCAAAAAGGGCGTATGCGTTTTTTCCTGAATATATTCAGGAAAAAACGCATACGCCCTTTTTGGCCAACCAAGCAAGCTTGCAAAGGAAATCTGCACTACAATGAAGTCTCACTTCCCCCCGGTCAAAAGGGCCATCTGAAAAAAGTGTAAAATCCAGAAAGGCAGGACAGGCCATGGAGAACTGGGAGCCTTGTTATGCTGATGGGCGGGATGTAAATTGCCAACAGACACTCGGGAGAAGTGTATGGTGTTTCCAGAAACATCTAAAAAACAAAGCAACAGAGCCTAGGGCACTGCCACTTATGGTCCTATAGCTTAGGGAAATTAAAATCAAAAAGACACAGCCACCCCAAAGTTTGGGACGCCTCTGTTTACAAGAACCTCGTTTACCGTACAAGTTCTATATCACAGAAAGTGAAAAATGGATAAAGAACTTGTGGTACTTAGGTACAATGCAGTATCACTCAGCAATGAAATCTATGTCATCAGGCCCGTAGCAGCATAATGAGAGGATTCAGGTACGATGATTCTAACTGAAATAAGTCACACAGAAAAAGAAACATCATAAGATACCACTAATACACAGAATGTAAACTTGGCTACACAGGAACTGCATTCCAAAACAGAACAGGGTCTCAAATTTAGAAAAGCAACTTATGCTTGCTTAAGGGGAAAGGTGAGTTGGGGTGCTGCATAAAACCAGAGATTGAAATGAGCACAGATAAAGTTCCTTAAGCCAAATATGGAATAGACAAGAGCTACTCCTTGCTCAACGAAATGGACTCAACACCCCATATTAAACGCCTAAGAATGTACCTGACTAGTAAGTATCTTAAAACCTATGGATTGCTATGTCTCCAAAAGAGAATCAAGCGTGTGTACAGGGGCATAAACGCAGCAGTGATAGGATTGGAGAGGTTCGGTGAGCAAATGAAGACCCTTTGAAGTCATATTGCATGGTACCCATTCCACGGGTCTCAACTCTGCAGGTTTAAAGTATTCTTCCTTCAGCTAAAACATGCAGGTGGAACCCAGAGTATGATCAACCGTGAGAACGGGAGACGTGTTCAAATATGTCTCAGTTTTTCTCCCCTGGTACTCGGGTGCAACATTCCAGACGCTTTACTAACACTCTCCCCACTTGGAGAGTCAGCGCCTTTAACCTCCTGTTTGGCCCAGTTTGCAATTTCTGCGGAAGATGAACAGGAATAGCGAGAACCAATGAGAGGCTAGCTGGAGGTGTCTGGACAGGCAAATTTAACTCTCACTTCCCACCAGGATGAGAAAATAACCAAAGGCTCAGCGTGCCGTGCCGGAACCAGATTAGGGCCTGAAGCCATCCTGCGGTGTTGCGGCCAGCTCACAAGAAAGCGAGTTGAAGAAAGGAGCTCAGGGGCACTGTAATTCACAAACCTGCAGAGTTATAAATGACAGCTATCGTCCAAAAATAGACTGAAGTAAGGCTGCCAAGAGGACTTGAAAGCGGGGCAGAATTGCAGGAAACCGATTTCAGGAGGTAGACTGGAATTGCATTGAAAGCATAGGAAAAGAGGCAGAACGTCCACAATGATGCACTTGGCCAAAAAGGGCGTACGCGTTTTTTCCTGAATATATTCAGGAAAACGCATACGCCCTTTTTGGCCAACCAAGCAAACTTGCAAAGGAAATCTGCACTACAATGAAGTCTCACTTCCCCCCGGTCAAAAGGGCCATCTGAAAAAAGTGTAAAATCCAGAAAGGCAGGACAGGCCATGGAGAACTGGGAGCCTTGTTATGCTGATGGGCGGGATGTAAACTGCCAACAACCACTCGGGAGAAGTATATGGTGTTTCCTGAAACATCTAAAAAACAAAGCAACAGAGCCTAGGGCACTGCCACTTATGGTCCTATAGCTTAGGGAAATTAAAATCAAAAAGACACAGCCACCCCAAAGTTTGGGACGCCTCTGTTTACAAGAACCTCGTTTACAGTACAAGTTCAACACCGCAGAAAGTGAAAAATGGATAAAGAACTTGTGGTATTTACTTACAATGCAGTATCACTCAGCAATGAAATCTATGTCATCAGGCCCGTAGCAGCATAATGAGTGGATTCAGGTACGATGATTCTAACTGAAATAAGTCACACAGAAAAAGAAACATCATAAGATATCACTAATACACGGAATGTAAACTTGGCTACACAGGAACTGCATTCCAAAACAGAACAGGGTCTCAAATTTAGAAAACCAACTTATGCTTGCTTAAGGGGAAAGGTGAGTTGGGGTGCTGCATAAAACCAGAGATTGAAATGAGCACAGATAAAGTTCCTTAAGCCAAATATGGAATAGACAAGAGCTACTCCTTGCTCAACGAAATGGACTCAACACCGCATATTAAACGCCTAAGAATGTACCTGACTTGTAAGTATCTTAAAACCTATGGATTGCTATGTCTCCAAAAGAGAATCAAGCATTTGTACAGGGGCATAAACGCAGCAGTGATAGGATTGGAGAGGTTCAGTGAGCAAATGAAGACCCTTTGAAGTCATATTGCATGGTACCCATTCCACGGGTTTCAACTACCCAGGTTTAAGGTATTCTTCCTTCAGCTAAAACATGCATGTAGAACCTAGAGTATGATCAACCATGTGATCAGGAGACGTGTTCAAATATGTCTCAGTTTTCGTACCCTGGTACTAGGGTGCAACATTCCAGACGCTTTACTAACACTCTCCCTACTTGGAGAGTCAGTGCCTTTAACCTCCTGTTTGGCCCAGTTTGCAATTTCTGCGGAAGATGAACAGGAATAGCGAGAACCAATGAGAGACTAGCTGGAGGTGTCTGGACGGGCAAATTTAACTCTCATTTCCCACCAGGAAGAGGAATTAACCAAAGGCTCAGCGTGCCGTGCCGGAACCAGATTAGGGCCTGAAGCCATCCTGCGGTGTTGCGGCCAGCTCAAAAGAAAGCGAGTTGAAGAAAGGAGCTCAGGGGCACTGTAATTCACAAACCTGCAGAGTTATAAATGACAGCTATCGTCCAAAAATAGACTGAAGTAAGGCTGCCAAGAGGACTTGAAAGCGGGGCAGAATTGCAGGAAAACGATTTCAGGAGGTAGACTGGAATTGCATTGAAAGCATAGGAAAAGAGGCAGAACGTCCACAATGATGCACTTGGCCAAAAAGGGCGTATGCGTTTTTTCCTGAATATATTCAGGAAAAAACGCATACGCCCTTTTTGGCCAACCAAGCAAGCTTGCAAAGGAAATCTGCACTACAATGAAGTCTCACTTCCCCCCGGTCAAAAGGGCCATCTGAAAAAAGTGTAAAATCCAGAAAGGCAGGACAGGCCATGGAGAACTGGGAGCCTTGTTATGCTGATGGGCGGGATGTAAATTGCCAACAACCACTCGGGAGAAGTGTATGGTGTTTCCTGAAACATCTAAAAAACAAAGCAACAGAGCCTAGGGCACTGCCACTTATGGTCCTATAGCTTAGGGAAATTAAAATCAAAAAAACACAGCCACCCCAAAGTTTGGGACGCCTCTGTTTACAAGAACCTCGTTTACAGTACAAGTTCAACACCACAGAAAGTGAAAAATGGATAAAGAACTTGTGGTATTTACTTACAATGCAGTATCACTCAGCAATGAAATCTATGTCATCAGGCCCGTAGCAGCATAATGAGTGGATTCAGGTACGATGATTCTAACTGAAATAAGTCACACAGAAAAAGAAACATCATAAGATATCACTAATACACGGAATGTAAACTTGGCTACACAGGAACTGCATTCCAAAACAGAACAGGGTCTCAAATTTAGAAAACCAACTTATGCTTGCTTAAGGGGAAAGGTGAGTTGGGGTGCTGCATAAAACCAGAGATTGAAATGAGCACAGATAAAGTTCCTTAAGCCAAATATGGAATAGACAAGAGCTACTCCTTGCTCAACGAAATGGACTCAACACCGCATATTAAACGCCTAAGAATGTACCTGACTTGTAAGTATCTTAAAACCTATGGATTGCTATGTCTCCGAAAGAGAATCAAGCATTTGTACAGGGGCATAAACGCAGCAGTGATAGCATTGGAGAGGTTCAGTGAGCAAATGAAGACCCTTTGAAGTCATATTGCATGGTACCCATTCCACGGGTTTCAACTACCCAGGTTTAAGGTATTCTTCCTTCAGCTAAAACATGCATGTGGAACCTAGAGTATGATCAACCATGTGATCAGGAGACGTGTTCAAATATGTCTCAGTTTTCGTACCCTGGTACTAGGGTGCAACATTCCAGACGCTTTACTAACACTCTCCCTACTTGGAGAGTCAGTGCCTTTAACCTCCTGTTTGGCCCAGTTTGCAATTTCTGCGGAAGATGAACAGGAATAGCGAGAACCAATGAGAGACTAGCTGGAGGTGTCTGGACGGGCAAATTTAACTCTCATTTCCCACCAGGAAGAGGAATTAACCAAAGGCTCAGCGTGCCGTGCCGGAACCAGATTAGGGCCTGAAGCCATCCTGCAGTGTAGCGGCCAGCTCAAAAGAAAGCGAGTTGAAGAAAGGAGCTCAGGGGCACTGTAATTCACAAACCTGCAGAGTTATAAATGACAGCTATCGTCCAAAAATAGACTGAAGTAAGGCTGCCAAGAGGACTTGAAAGCGGGGCAGAATTGCAGGAAACCGATTTCAGGAGGTAGACTGGAATTGCATTGAAAGCATAGGAAAAGAGGCAGAACGTCCACAATGATGCACTTGGCCAAAAAGGGCGTATGCGTTTTTTCCTGAATATATTCAGGAAAAAACGCATACGCCCTTTTTGGCCAACCAAGCAAGGTTGCAAAGGAAATCTGCACTACAATGAAGTCTCACTTCCCCCCGGTCAAAAGGGCCATCTGAAAAAAGTGTAAAATCCAGAAAGGCAACAGGCCATTGAGAACTGGGAGCCTTGTTATGCTGATGGGCGGGATGTAAATTGCCAACAGACACTTGGGAGAAGTGTATGGTGTTTCCTGAAACATCTAAAAAACAAAGCAACAGAGCCTAGGGCACTTCCACTTATGGTCCTATAGCTTAGGGAAATTAAAATCAAAAAGACACAGCCACCCCAAAGTTTGGAACGGCTCTGTTTACAAGAACCTCGTTTACAGTACAAGTTCAACATCGCAGAAAGTGAAAAATGGATAAAGAACTTGTGGTACTTACGTACAATGCAGTATCACTCAGCAATGAAATCTATGTCATCAGGCCCGTAGCAGCGTAATGAGTGGATTCAGGTACGATGATTCTAACTGAAATAAGTCACACAGAAAAAGAAACATCATAAGATATCAGTAATACACGGAATGTAAACTTGGCTACACAGGAACTGAATTACAGAACAGAACAGGGACTCAAATTTAGAAAAACACCTTATGCTTGCTTAAGGGTAAAGGTGAGTTGGGGTGCTGCATAAAACCACAGATTGAAATGAGCACAGATAAAGTTCCTTAAGCCAAATATGGAATAGACAAGAGCTACTCCTTGCTCAACGAAATGGACTCAACACCGCATATTAAACGCCTAAGAATGTACCTGACTTGTAAGTATCTTAAAACCTATGGATTGCTATGTCTCTGAAAGAGAATCAAGCATGTGTACAGGGGCATAAACGCAGCAGTGATAGGATTGGAGAGGTTCGGTGAGCAAATGAAGACCCTTTGAAGTCATATTGCATGGTACCCATTCCACGGGTTTCAACTACCCAGGTTTAAGGTATTCTTCCTTCAGCTAAAACATGCATGTGGAACCCAAGTATGATCAACCATGTGAACGGGAGACGTGTTCAAATATGTCTCAGTTTTCCTCCCCTGGTACTCGGGTGCAACATTCCAGACGCTTTACTAACACTCTCCCCACTTGGAGAGTCAGCGCCTTTAACCTCCTGTTTGGCTCAGTTTGCAATTTCTGCGGAAGATGAACAGGAATAGCGAGAACCAATGGAGATTAGCTGGAGGTGTCTGGACGGGCAAATTTAACTCTCATTTCCTACCAGGAAGAGGAATTAACCAAAGGCTCAGCGTGCCATGCCAGAACCAGATTAGGTCCTGAAGCCATCATGCGGTGTTGCGGCCAGCTCACAAGAAAGCGAGTTGAAGAAAGGAGCTCAGGGGCACTCTAATTCACAAACCTGCAGAGTTATAAATGACAGCTATCGTCCAAAAATAGACTGAAGTAAGGCTGCCAAGAGGACTTGAAAGCGGGGCAGAATTGCAGGAAACCGATTTCAGGAGGTAGACTGGAATTGCATTGAAAGCATAGGAAAAGAGGCAGAACGTCCACAATGATGCACTTGGCCAAAAAGGGCGTATGCGTTTTTTCCTGAATATATTCAGGAAAAAACGCATACGCCCTTTTTGGCCAACCAAGCAAGCTTGCAAAGGAAATCTGCACTACAATGAAGTCTCACTTCCCCCTGGACAAAAGGGCCATCTGAAAAAAGTGTAAAATCCAGAAAGGCAGGACAGGCCATGGAGAACTGGGAGCCTTGTTATGCTGATGGGCGGGATGTAAATTGCCAACAACCACTAGGGAGAAGTGTATGGTGTTTCCTGAAACATCTAAAAAACAAAGCAACAGAACCTAGGGCACTTCCACTTAAGGTCCTATAGCTTAGGGAAATTAAAATCAAAAAGACACAGCCACCCCAAAGTTTGGAACGGCTCTGTTTACAAGAACCTCGTTTACAGTACAAGTTCAATATCGCAGAAAGTGAAAAATGGATAAAGAACTTGTGGTATTTACTTACAATGCAGTATCACTCAGCAATGAAATCTGTGTCATCAGGCCCTTAGCAGCACAATGAGTGGATTCAGGTATGATGATTCTAACTGAAATAAGTCACACAGAAAAAGAAACATCATAAGATATCAGTAATACACGGAATGTAAACTTGGCTACACAGGAACTGAATTACAGAACAGAACAGGGTCTCAAATTTAGAAAACCAACTTATGCTTGCTTAAGGGGAAAGGTGAGTTGGGGTGCTGCATAAAACCAGAGATTGAAATGAGCACAGATAAAGTTCCTTAAGCCAAATATGGAATAGACAAGAGCTACTCCTTGCTCAACGAAATGGACTCAACACCGCATATTAAACGCCTAAGAATGTACCTGACTAGTAAGTATCTTAAAACCTATAGATTGCTATGTCTCCGAAAGAGAATCAAGCATGTGTACAGGGGCATAAACGCAGCAGTGATAGGATTGGAGAGGTTCAGTGAGCAAATGAAGACCCTTTGAAGTCATATTGCATGGTACCCATTCCACGGGTTTCAACTACGCAGATTTTAGGTATTCTTCCTTCAGCTAAAACATGCATGTGGAACCCAGAGTATGATCAACCATGTGATCGGGAGACGTGTTCAAATATGTCTCAGTTTTCCTCCCCTGGTACTCGGGTGCAACATTCCAGACGCTTTACTAACACTCTCCCCACTTGGAGAGTCAGTCCCTTTAACCTCCTGTTTGGCCCAGTTTGCAATTTCTGCGGAAGATGAACAGGAATAGCGAGAACCAATGAGAGGCTAGCTGGAGGTGTCTGGACGGGCAAATTTAACTCTCATTTCCCACCAGGAAGAGGAAATAACCAAAGGCTCAGCGTGTGGTACCGGAACCAGATTAGGGCCTGAAGCCATCCTGCGGTGTTGCGGCCAGCTCAAAAGAAAGCGAGTTGAAGAAAGGAGCTCAGGGGCACTGTAATTCACAAACCTGCAGAGTTATAAATGACAGCTATCGTCCAAAAATAGACTGAAGTAAGGCTGCCAAGAGGACTTGAAAGCGGGGCAGAATTGCAGGAAACCGATTTCAGGAGGTAGACTGGAATTGCATTGAAAGCATAGGAAAAGAGGCAGAACGTCCACAATGATGCACTTGGCCAAAAAGGGCGTATGCGTTTTTTCCTGAATATATTCAGGAAAAAACTCATACGCCCTTTTTGGCCAACCAAGCAAGCTTGCAAAGGAAATCTGCACTACAATGAAGTCTCACTTCCCCCCAGTCAAAAGGGCCATCTGAAAAAAGTGTAAAATCCAGAAAGGCAGGACAGGCCATGGAGAACTGGGAGCCTTGTTATGCTGATGGGTGGGATGTAAATTGCCAACAGCCACTCCGGAGAAGTGTATGGTGTTTCCTGAAACATCTAAAAAACAAAGCAACAGAGCCTAGGGCACTTCCACTTATGGTCCTATAGGTTAGGGAAATTAAAATCAAAAAGACACAGCCACCCCAAAGTTTGGGACGCCTCTGTTTACAAGAACCTCGTTTATCATACAAGTTCAATATCACAGAAAGTGAAAAATGGATAAAGAATTTGTGGTACTCATGTACAAAGCAATATCACTCAGCAATGAAATCTATGTCACCAGGCCCGTAGCAGCATAATGAGTGGATTCGGGTATGGTGACTCTAACTGAAATAAGTCACACAGAAAAAGAAACATCAAAAAATATCACTAATACATGGAATTTAAACTTTGCTACAGAGGAACTGAATTACAAAACAGAACAGGGTCTCAAATTTAGAAAACCAACTTATGCTTGCTTAAGTAGAAAGGTGAGTTGGGGTGCTGCATAAAACCAGAGATTGAAATGAGCACAGATAAAGTTCCTTAAGCCAAATATGGAATAGACAAGAGCTACTCCTTGCTCAACGAAATGGACTCCACACCCCATATTAAACGCCTAAGAATATACCTGACTAGTAAGTATCTTAAAACCTATGGATTGCTATGTCTCCAAAAGAGAATCAAGCATGTGTACAAGGGTCATAAACGCAGCAGTGATAGGATTGGAGAGATTCGGTGAGCAAATGAAGACCCTTTGAAGTCATATTGCATGGTACCCATTCCACGGGTCTCAACTCTCCAGGTTTAAGGTATTCTTTCTTCAGCTAAAACATGCATGTGGAACCCAGAGTATGATCAACCGTGTGATCGGGAGATGTGTTCAAATATGTCTCAGTTTTCGTCCCCTGGTACTTTGGTGGAACATTCCAGACGCTTTACTAACACTCTCCCGACTTGGAGAGTCAGTCCCTTTAACCTCCTGTTTGGCCCAGTTTGCAATTTCTGCGGAAGATGAACAGGAATAGCGAGAACCAATGAGAGGCTAGCTGGAGGTGTCTGGACGGGCAAATTTAACTCTCATTTCCCACCAGGAAGAGGAAATAACCAAAGGCTCAGTGTGCCGTGCCAGAACCAGATTAGGGTCTGAAGACATCCTGCCGTGTTGCGGCCAGCTCACAAGAAAGCGAGTTGAAGAAAGGAGCTCAGGGGCACTGTAATTCACAAACCTGCAGAGTTATAAATGACAGCTATCGTCCAAAAATAGACTGAAGTAAGGCTGCCAAGAGGACTTGAAAGCGGGGCAGAATTGCAGGAAACCGATTTCAGGAGGTAGACTGGAATTGCATTGAAAGCATAGGAAAAGAGGCAGAACGTCCACAATGATGCACTTGGCCAAAACGGGCGTATGCGTTTTTTCCTGAATATATTCAGGAAAAAACGCATACGCCCTTTTTGGCCAACCAAGCAAGCTTGCAAAGGAAATCTGCACTACAATGTAGTCTCACTTCCCCCCGGTCAAAAGGGCCATCTGAAAAAAGTGTAAAATCCAGAAAGGCAGGACAGGCCATGGAGAACTGGGAGCCTTGTTATGCTGATGGGCGGGATGTAAATTGCCAACAACCACTCCGGAGAAGTGTATGGTGTTTCCTGAAACATCTAAAAAACAAAGCAACAGAGCCTAGGGCACTTCCACTTATGGTCCTATAGCTTAGGGAAATTAAAATAAAAAAGACACAGCCACCCCAAAGTTTGGGACGCCTCCGTTCACAAGAACCTCGTTTACCGTACAAGTTCAACATCGCAGAAAGTGAAAAATGGATAAAGAAGTTGTGGTATTTACTTACAAAGCAATATCACTCAGCAATGAAATCTGTGTCATCAGGCCCTTAGCAGCACAATGAGTGGATTCAGGTATGATGATTCTAACTGAAATAAGTCACACAGAAAAAGAAACATCATAAGATATCAGTAATACACGGAATGGAAACTTGGCTACACAGGAACTGAATTACAGAACAGAACAGGGTCTCAAATTTAGAAAACCAACTTATGCTTGCTTAAGGGGAAAGGTGAGTTGGGGTGCTGCATAAAACCAGATATTGAAATGAGCACAAAGTTCCTTAAGCCAAATATGGAATAGATAAGAGCTATTCCTTGCTCAACGAAATGGACTCAACACCGCATATTAAACGCCTAAGAATGTACCTGACTAGTAAGTATCTTAAAACCTATGGATTGTTATGTCTCCGAAAGAGAATCAAGCATGTGTACAGGGGCATAAACGCAGCAGTGATAGGATTGGAGAGGTTCGGTGAGCAAATGAAGACCCTTTGAAGTCATATTGCATGGTACCCATTCCACGGGTTTCAACTCCCCAGGTTTAAGGTATTCTTCCTTCAGGTAAAACATGCATGTGGAACCTAGAGTATGATCAACCATGTGATCGGGAGACGTGTTCAAATATGTCTCAGTTTTCGTACCCTGGTACTCGGGTGCAACATTCCAGACGCTTTACTAACACTCTCCCCACTTGGAGAGTCAGCGCCTTTAACCTCCTGTTTGGCCCAGTTTGCAATTTCTGCGGAAGATGAACAGGAATAGCGAGAACCAATGAGAGGCTAGCTGGAGGTGTCTGGACGGGCAAATTTAACTCTCATTTCCCACCAGGAAGAGGAAATAACCAAAGGCTCAGCGTGCCGTGCCGGTAGAAGATTAGGGCCTGAAGCCATCCTGAAGTGTTGCGGCCAGCTCACAAGAAAGAGAGTTGAAGAAACGAGCTCAGGGGCACTGTAATTCACAAACCTGCAGAGTTATAAATGACAGCTATCGTCCAAAAATATACTGAGGTAAGGCTGCCAAGAGGACTTGAAAGCGGGGCAGAATTGCAGGAAAGCGATTTCAGGAGGGAGACTGGAATTGCATTGAAAGCATAGGAAAAGAGGCAGAACGTCCACAATGATGCACTTGGCCAAAAAGGGCGTATGCGTTTTTTCCTGAATATATTCAGGAAAAAACGCATACGCCCTTTTTGGCCAACCAAGCAAGCTTGCAAAGGAAATCTGCACTACAATGAAGTCTCACTTCCCCCCGGTCAAAAGGGCCATCTGAAAAAAGTGTAAAATCCAGAAAGGCAGGACAGGCCATGGAGAACTGGGAGCCTTGTTATGCTGATGGGCGGGATGTAAATTGCCAACAGACACTCGGGAGAAGTGTATGGTGTTTCCAGAAACATCTAAAAATCAAAGCAACAGAGCCTAGGGCACTGCCACTTATGGTCCTATAGCTTAGGGAAATTAAAATAAAAAAGACACAGCCACCCCAAAGTTTGGGACGCCTCTGTTTACAAGAACCTCATTTACCGTACAAGTTCTATATCACAGAAAGTGAAAAATGGATAAAGAACTTGTGGTACTTAGGTACAATGCAGTATCACTCAGCAATGAAATCTATGTCATCAGGCCCGTAGCAGCATAATGAGAGGATTCAGGTACGATGATTCTAACTGAAATAAGTCACACAGAAAAAGAAACATCATAAGATACCACTAATACACAGAATGTAAACTTGGCTACACAGGAACTGCATTCCAAAACAGAACAGGGTCTCAAATTTAGAAAACCAACTTATGCTTGCTTAAGGGGAAAGGTGAGTTGGGGTGCTGCATAAAACCAGAGATTGAAATGAGCACAGATAAAGTTCCTTAAGCCAAATATGGAATAGACAAGAGCTACTCCTTGCTCAACGAAATGGACTCAACACCCCATATTAAACGCCTAAGAATGTACCTGACTAGTAAGTATCTTAAAACCTATGGATTGCTATGTCTCCAAAAGAGAATCAAGCGTGTGTACAGGGGCATAAACGCAGCAGTGATAGGATTGGAGAGGTTCGGTGAGCAAATGAAGACCCTTTGAAGTCATATTGCATGGTACCCATTCCACGGGTCTCAACTCTGCAGGTTTAAAGTATTCTTCCTTCAGCTAAAACATGCAGGTGGAACCCAGAGTATGATCAACCGTGAGAACGGGAGACGTGTTCAAATATGTCTCAGTTTTTCTCCCCTGGTACTCGGGTGCAACATTCCAGACGCTTTACTAACACTCTCCCCACTTGGAGAGTCAGCGCCTTTAACCTCCTGTTTGGCCCAGTTTGCAATTTCTGCGGAAGATGAACAGGAATAGCGAGAACCAATGAGAGGCTAGCTGGAGGTGTCTGGACAGGCAAATTTAACTCTCACTTCCCACCAGGATGAGAAAATAACCAAAGGCTCAGCGTGCCGTGCCGGAACCAGATTAGGGCCTGAAGCCATCCTGCGGTGTTGCGGCCAGCTCACAAGAAAGCGAGTTGAAGAAAGGAGCTCAGGGGCACTGTAATTCACAAACCTGCAGAGTTATAAATGACAGCTATCGTCCAAAAATAGACTGAAGTAAGGCTGCCAAGAGGACTTGAAAGCGGGGCAGAATTGCAGGAAACCGATTTCAGGAGGTAGACTGGAATTGCATTGAAAGCATAGGAAAAGAGGCAGAACGTCCACAATGATGCACTTGGCCAAAAAGGGCGTACGCGTTTTTTCCTGAATATATTCAGGAAAACGCATACGCCCTTTTTGGCCAACCAAGCAAACTTGCAAAGGAAATCTGCACTACAATGAAGTCTCACTTCCCCCCGGTCAAAAGGGCCATCTGAAAAAAGTGTAAAATCCAGAAAGGCAGGACAGGCCATGGAGAACTGGGAGCCTTGTTATGCTGATGGGCGGGATGTAAACTGCCAACAACCACTCGGGAGAAGTATATGGTGTTTCCTGAAACATCTAAAAAACAAAGCAACAGAGCCTAGGGCACTGCCACTTATGGTCCTATAGCTTAGGGAAATTAAAATCAAAAAGACACAGCCACCCCAAAGTTTGGGACGCCTCTGTTTACAAGAACCTCGTTTACAGTACAAGTTCAACACCGCAGAAAGTGAAAAATGGATAAAGAACTTGTGGTATTTACTTACAATGCAGTATCACTCAGCAATGAAATCTATGTCATCAGGCCCGTAGCAGCATAATGAGTGGATTCAGGTACGATGATTCTAACTGAAATAAGTCACACAGAAAAAGAAACATCATAAGATATCACTAATACACGGAATGTAAACTTGGCTACACAGGAACTGCATTCCAAAACAGAACAGGGTCTCAAATTTAGAAAACCAACTTATGCTTGCTTAAGGGGAAAGGTGAGTTGGGGTGCTGCATAAAACCAGAGATTGAAATGAGCACAGATAAAGTTCCTTAAGCCAAATATGGAATAGACAAGAGCTACTCCTTGCTCAACGAAATGGACTCAACACCGCATATTAAACGCCTAAGAATGTACCTGACTTGTAAGTATCTTAAAACCTATGGATTGCTATGTCTCCGAAAGAGAATCAAGCATTTGTACAGGGGCATAAACGCAGCAGTGATAGGATTGGAGAGGTTCAGTGAGCAAATGAAGACCCTTTGAAGTCATATTGCATGGTACCCATTCCACGGGTTTCAACTACCCAGGTTTAAGGTATTCTTCCTTCAGCTAAAACATGCATGTAGAACCTAGAGTATGATCAACCATGTGATCAGGAGACGTGTTCAAATATGTCTCAGTTTTCGTACCCTGGTACTAGGGTGCAACATTCCAGACGCTTTACTAACACTCTCCCTACTTGGAGAGTCAGTGCCTTTAACCTCCTGTTTGGCCCAGTTTGCAATTTCTGCGGAAGATGAACAGGAATAGCGAGAACCAATGAGAGACTAGCTGGAGGTGTCTGGACGGGCAAATTTAACTCTCATTTCCCACCAGGAAGAGGAATTAACCAAAGGCTCAGCGTGCCGTGCCGGAACCAGATTAGGGCCTGAAGCCATCCTGCGGTGTTGCGGCCAGCTCAAAAGAAAGCGAGTTGAAGAAAGGAGCTCAGGGGCACTGTAATTCACAAACCTGCAGAGTTATAAATGACAGCTATCGTCCAAAAATAGACTGAAGTAAGGCTGCCAAGAGGACTTGAAAGCGGGGCAGAATTGCAGGAAAACGATTTCAGGAGGTAGACTGGAATTGCATTGAAAGCATAGGAAAAGAGGCAGAACGTCCACAATGATGCACTTGGCCAAAAAGGGCGTATGCGTTTTTTCCTGAATATATTCAGGAAAAAACGCATACGCCCTTTTTGGCCAACCAAGCAAGCTTGCAAAGGAAATCTGCACTACAATGAAGTCTCACTTCCCCCCGGTCAAAAGGGCCATCTGAAAAAAGTGTAAAATCCAGAAAGGCAGGACAGGCCATGGAGAACTGGGAGCCTTGTTATGCTGATGGGCGGGATGTAAATTGCCAACAACCACTCGGGAGAAGTGTATGGTGTTTCCTGAAACATCTAAAAAACAAAGCAACAGAGCATAGGGCACTGCCACTTATGGTCCTATAGCTTAGGGAAATTAAAATCAAAAAAACACAGCCACCCCAAAGTTTGGGACGCCTCTGTTTACAAGAACCTCGTTTACAGTACAAGTTCAATATCACAGAAAGTGAAAAATGGATAAAGAACTTGTGGTACTTACGTACAATGCAGTATCACTCAGCAATGAAATCTATGTCATCAGGCCCGTAGCAGCATAATGAGTGGATTAAGGTACGATGATTCTAACTGAAATAAGTCACACAGAAAAAGAAACATCATAAGGTATCACTAATACACAGAATGTAAACTTGGCTACACAGGAACTGAATTCCAAAACACAACAGGATCTCAAATTTAGAAAAGCAACTTATGCTTGCTTAAGGGGAAAGGTGAGTTGGGGTGCTGCATAAAACCAGAGATTGAAATGAGCACAGATAAAGGTCCTTAAGCCAAATATGGAATAGACAAGAGCTACTCCTTGCTCAACGAAATGGACTCAACACCGCATATTAAACGCCTAAGAATGTACCTGACTAGTAAGTATCTTAAAACCTATGGATTGCTATGTCTCCGAAAGAGAATCAAGCATGTGTACAGGGGCATAAACGCAGCAGTGATAGGATTGGAGAGGTTCAGTGAGCAAATGAAGACCCTTTGAAGTCATATTGCATGGTACCCATTCCACGGGTTTCAACTACCCAGGTTTAAGGTATTCTTCCTTCAGCTAAAACATGCATGTAGAACCTAGAGTATGATCAACCATGTGATCAGGAGACGTGTTCAAATATGTCTCAGTTTTCGTACCCTGGTACTCGGGTGCAACATTCCAGACGCTTTACTAACACTCTCCCCACTTGGAGAGTCAGTCCCTTTAACCTCCTGTTTGGCCCAGTTTTCAATTTCTGCGGAAGATGAACAGGAATAGGGAGAACCAATGAGAGACTAGCTGGAGGTGTCTGGACGGGCAAATTTAACTCTCATTTCCCACCAGGAAGAGGAAATAACCAAAGGCTCAGCGTGCCGTGCCGGTAGCAGATTAGGGCCTGAAGCCATCCTGCAGTGTTGCGGCCAGCTCACAAGAAAGCGAGTTGAAGAAAGGAGCTCAGGGGCACTGTAATTCATAAACCTGCAGAGTTATAAATGACAGCTATCGTCCAAAAATAGACTGAAGTAAGGCTGCCAGGAGGACTTGAAAGCGGGGCAGAATTGCAGGAAACCGATTTCAGGAGGTAGACTGGAATTGCATTGAAAGCATAGGAAAAGAGGCCGAACGTCCACAATGATGCACTTGGCCAAAAAGGGCGTATGCGTTTTTTCCTGAATATATTCAGGAAAAAACGCATACGCCCTTTTTGACCAACCAAGCAAGCTTGCAAAGGAAATCTGCACTACAATGAAGTCTCACTTCCCCCCGGTCAAAAGGGCCATCTGAAAAAAGTGTAAAATCCAGAAAGGCAGGACAGGCCATGGAGAACTGGGAGCCTTGTTATGCTGATGGGCGGGATGTAAATTGCCAACAACCACTCGGGAGAAGTGTATGGTGTTTCCTGAAACATCTAAAAAACAAAGCAACAGAGCCTAGGGCACTGCCACTTATGGTCCTATAGCTTAGGGAAATTAAAATCAAAAAGACACAGCCACCCCAAAGTTTGGGACGCCTCTGTTTACAAGAACCTCGTTTACAGTACAAGTTCAACACCGCAGAAAGTGAAAAATGGATAAATAACTTGTGGTATTTACTTACAACGCAGTATCACTCAGCAATGAAATCTATGTCATCAGGCCCGTAGCAGCATAATGAGTGGATTCAGGTACGATGATTCTAACTGAAATAAGTCACACAGAAAAAGAAACATCATAAGATATCACTAATACACGGAATGTAGACTTGGCTACACAGGAACTGCATTCCAAAACAGAACAGGGTCTCAAATTTAGAAAACCAACTTATGCTTGCTTAAGGGGAAAGGTGAGTTGGGGTGCTGCATAAAACCAGAGATTGAAATGAGCACAGATAATGTTCCTTAAGCCAAATATGGAATAGACAAGAGCTACTCCTTGCTCAACGAAATGGACTCAACACCGCATATTAAACGCCTAAGAATGTACCTGACTTGTAAGTATCTTAAAACCTATGGATTGCTATGTCTCCGAAAGAGAATCAAGCATTTGTACAGGGGCATAAACGCAGCAGTGATAGGATTGGAGAGGTTCAGTGAGCTAATGAAGACCCTTTGAAGTCATATTGCATGGTACCCATTCCACGGGTTTCAACTACCCAGGTTTAAGGTATTCTTCCTTCAGCTAAAACATGCATGTGGAACCTAGAGTATGATCAACCATGTAATCGGGAGACGTGTTCAAATATGTCTCAGTTTTCGTACCCTGGTACTAGGGTGCAACATTCCAGACGCTTTACTAACACTCTCCTTACTTGGAGAGTCAGTGCCTTTAACCTCCTGTTTGACCCAGTTTTCAATTTCTGCGGAAGATGAACAGGAATAGCGAGAACCAATGAGAGACTAGCTGGAGGTGTCTGGACGGGCAAATTTAACTCTCATTTCCCACCAGGAAGAGGAATTAACCAAAGGCTCAGCGTACCGTGCCGAAACCATATTAGGGCCTGAAGCCATCCTGCGGTGTTGCGGCCAGCTCACAAGAAAGCGAGTTGAAGAAAGGAGCTCAGGGGCACTGTAATTCACAAACCTGCAGAGTTATAAATGACAGCTATCGTCCAAAAATAGACTGAAGTAAGGCTGCCAAGAGGACTTGAAAGCGGGGCAGAATTGCAGGAAACCGATTTCAGGAGGTAGACTGGAATTGCATTGAAAGCATAGGAAAAGAGGCAGAACGTCCACAATGATGCACTTGGCCAAAAAGGGCGTATGCGTTTTTTCCTGAATATATTCAGGAAAAAACGCATACGCACTTTTTGGCCATCCAAGCAAGCTTGCAAAGGAAATCTGCACTACAATGAAGTCTCACTTCCCCCTGGACAAAAGGGCCATCTGAAAAAAGTGTAAAATCCAGAAAGGCAGGACAGGCCATGGAGAACTGGGAGCCTTGTTATGCTGATGGGCGGGATGTAAATTGCCAACAACCACTCGGGAGAAGTGTATGGTGTTTCCTGAAACATCTAAAAAACAAAGCAACAGAACCTACGGCACTTCCACTTATGGTCCTATAGCTTAGGGAAATTAAAATCAAAAAGACACAGCCACCCCAAAGTTTGGAACGGCTCTGTATACAAGAACCTCGTTTACAGTACAAGTTCAACATCGCAGAAAGTGAAAAATGGATAAAGAACTTGTGGTACTTACGTACAATGCAGTATCACTCAGCAATGAAATCTATGTCATCAGGCCCGTAGCAGCATAATGAGTAGATTCAGGTACAATGATTCTAACTGAAATAAGTCACACAGAAAAAGAAACATCATAAGATATCACTAATACACGGAATGTAAACTTGGCTACACAGGAACTGAATTCCAAAACAGAACAGGTTCTCAAATTTAGAAAAGCAACTTATGCTTGCTTAAGGGGAAAGGTGAGTTGGGTTGCTGCATAAAACCAGAGATTGAAATGAGCACAGATAAAGTTCCTTAAGCCAAATATGGAATAGACAAGAGCTACTCCTTGCTCAACGAAATGGACTCAACACCGCATATTAAACGCCTAAGAATGTACCTGACTAGTAAGTATCTTAAAACCTATGGATTGCTATGTCTCCGAAAGAGAATCAAGCATGTGTACAGGGGCATAAACGCAGCAGTGATAGGATTGGAGAGGTTCGGTGAGCAAATGAAGACCCTTTGAAGTCATATTGCATGGTACCCATTCCACGGGTTTCAACTACCCAGGTTTTAGGTATTCTTCCTTCAGCTAAAACATGCATGTGGAACCCAGAGTATGATCAACCATGTGAACGGGAGACGTGTTCAAATATGTCTCAGTTTTCCTCCCCTGGTACTCGGGTGCAACATTCCAGACGCTTTACTAACACTCTCCCGACTTGGAGAGTCAGTCCCTTTAACCTCCTGTTTGGCCCAGTTTGCAATTTCTGCAGAAGATGAACAGGAATAGCGAGAACCAATGAGAGACTAGCTGGAGGTGTCTGAACGGGCAAATTTAACTCTCATTTCCCACCAGGAAGAGGAATTAACCAAAGGCTCAGCATGCCGAGCCGGAACCAGATTAGGGCCTGAAGCCATCCTGCGGTGTTGCGGCCAGGTCACAAGAAAGCGAGTTGAAGAAAGGAGCTCAGGGGCACTGTAATTCACAAACCTGCAGAGTTATAAATGACAGCTATCGTCCAAAAATAGACTGAAGTAAGGCTGCCAAGAGGACTTGAATGCGGGGCAGAATTGCAGGAAACCGATTTCAGGAGGTAGACTGGAATTGCATTGAAAGCATAGGAAAAGAGGCAGAACGTCCACAATGATGCACTTGGCCAAAAAGGGCGTATGCGTTTTTTCCTGAATATATTCAGGAAAAAACGCATACGCCCTTTTTGGCCAACCAAGCAAGCTTGCAAAGGAAATCTGCACTACAATGAAGTCTCACTTCCCCCCGGTCAAAAGGGCCATCTGAAAAAAGTGTAAAATCCAGAAAGGCAGGACAGGCCATGGAGAACTGGGAGCCTTGTTATGCTGATGGGCGGGATGTAAATTGCCAACAGACACTCGGGAGAAGTGTATGGTGTTTCCTGAAACATCTAAAAAACAAAGCAACAGAGCCTAGGGCACTTCCACTTATGGTCCTATAGCTTAGGGAAATTAAAATCAAAAAGACACAGCCACCCCAAAGTTTGGAACGGCTCTGTTTACAAGAACCTCGTTTACCGTACAAGTTCAACATCGCAGAAAGTGAAAAATGGATAAAGAACTTGTGGTACTTAGGTACAATGCAGTATCACTCGGCAATGAAATCTATGTCATCAGGCCCGTAGCAGCATAATGAGAGGATTCAGGTACGATGATTCTAACTGAAATAAGTCACACAGAAAAAGAAACATCATAAGATACCACTAATACACAGAATGTAAACTTGGCTACACAGGAACTGAATTCCAAAACAGAACAGGGTCTCAAATTTAGAAAAGCAACTTATGCTTGCTTAAGGGGAAAGGTGAGTTGGGGTGCTGCATAAAACCAGAGATTGAAATGAGCACAGATAAAGTTCCTTAAGCCAAATATGGAATAGACAAGAGCTACTCCTTGCTCAACGAAATGGACTCAACACCCCATATTAAACGCCTAAGAATGTACCTGACTAGTAAGTATCTTAAAACCTATGGATTGCTATGTCTCCAAAAGAGAATCAAGCGTGTGTACAGGGGCATAAACGCAGCAGTGATAGGATTGGAGAGGTTCGGTGAGCAAATGAAGACCCTTTGAAGTCATATTGCATGGTACCCATTCCACGGGTCTCAACTCTGCAGGTTTAAAGTATTCTTCCTTCAGCTAAAACATGCAGGTGGAACCCAGAGTATGATCAACCGTGTGAACGGGAGACGTGTTCAAATATGTCTCAGGTTTCCTCCCCTGGTACTCGGGTGCAACATTTCAGACGCTTTACTAACACTCTCCCCACTTGGAGAGTCAGCGCCTTTAACCTCCTGTTTGGCCCAGTTTGCAATTTCTGCGGAAGATGAACAGGAATAGCGAGAACCAATGAGAGACTAGCTGGAGGTGTCTGGACAGGCAAATTTAACTCTCACTTCCCACCAGGATGAGAAAATAACCAAAGGCTCAGCGTGCCGTGCCGGAACCAGATTAGGGCCTGAAGCCATCCTGCGGTGTTGCGGCCAGCTCACAAGAAAGCGAGTTGAAGAAAGGAGCTCAGGGGCACTGTAATTCACAAACCTGCAGAGTTATAAATGACAGCTATCGTCCAAAAATAGACTGAAGTAAGGCTGCCAAGAGGACTTGAAAGCGGGGCAGAATTGCAGGAAACCGATTTCAGGAGGTAGACTGGAATTGCATTGAAAGCATAGGAAAAGAGGCCGAACGTCCACAATGATGCACTTGGCCAAAAAGGGCGTATGCGTTTTTTCCTGAATATATTCAGGAAAAAACGCATACGCCCTTTTTGACCAACCAAGCAAGCTTGCAAAGGAAATCTGCACTACAATGAAGTCTCACTTCCCCCCGGTCAAAAGGGCCATCTGAAAAAAGTGTAAAATCCAGAAAGGCAGGACAGGCCATGGAGAACTGGGAGCCTTGTTATGCTGATGGGCGGGATGTAAATTGCCAACAACCACTCGGGAGAAGTGTATGGTGTTTCCTGAAACATCTAAAAAACAAAGCAACAGAGCCTAGGGCACTGCCACTTATGGTCCTATAGCTTAGGGAAATTAAAATCAAAAAGACACAGCCACCCCAAAGTTTGGGACGCCTCTGTTTACAAGAACCTCGTTTACAGTACAAGTTCAACACCGCAGAAAGTGAAAAATGGATAAAGAACTTGTGGTATTTACTTACAACGCAGTATCACTCAGCAATGAAATCTATGTCATCAAGCCCGTAGCAGCATAATGAGTGGATTCAGGTACGATGATTCTAACTGAAATAAGTCACACAGAAAAAGAAACATCATAAGATATCACTAATACACGGAATGTAAACTTGGCTACACAGGAACTGCATTCCAAAACAGAACAGGGACTCAAATTTAGAAAACCAACTTATGCTTGCTTAAGGGGAAAGGTGAGTTGGGGTGCTGCATAAAACCAGAGATTGAAATGAGCACAGATAAAGTTCCTTAAGCCAAATATGGAATAGACAAGAGCTACTCCTTGCTCAACGAAATGGACTCAACACCGCATATTAAACGCCTAAGAATGTACCTGACTTGTAAGTATCTTAAAACCTATGGATTGCTATGTCTCCGAAAGAGAATCAAGCATTTGTACAGGGGCATAAACGCAGCAGTGATAGGATTGGAGAGGTTCAGTGAGCAAATGAAGACCCTTTGAAGTCATATTGCATGGTACCCATTCCACGGGTTTCAACTACCCAGGTTTAAGGTATTCTTCCTTCAGCTAAAACATGCATGTGGAACCTAGAGTATGATCAACCATGTAATCGGGAGACGTGTTCAAATATGTCTCAGTTTTCGTACCCTGGTACTAGGGTGCAACATTCCAGACGCTTTACTAACACTCTCCCTACTTGGAGAGTCAGTGCCTTTAACCTCCTGTTTGGCCCAGTTTTCAATTTCTGCGGAAGATGAACAGGAATAGCGAGAACCAATGAGAGACTAGCTGGAGGTGTCTGGACGGGCAAATTTAACTCTCATTTCCCACCAGGAAGAGGAATTAACCAAAGGCTCAGCGTGCCGTGCCGGAACCAGATTAGGGCCTGAAGCCATCCTGCGGTGTTGCGGCCAGCTCAAAAGAAAGCGAGTTGAAGAAAGGAGCTTAGGGGCACTGTAATTCACAAACCTGCAGAGTTATAAATGACAGCTATCGTCCAAAAATAGACTGAAGTAAGGCTGCCAAGAGGACTTGAAAGCGGGGCAGAATTGCAGGAAACTGATTTCAGGAGGTAGACTGGAATTGCATTGAAAGCATAGGAAAAGAGGCAGAACGTCCACAATGATGCACTTGGCCAAAAAGGGCGTATGCGTTTTTTCCTGAATATATTCAGGAAAAAACGCATACGCCCTTTTTGGCCAACCAAGCAAGCTTGCAAAGGAAATCTGCACTACAATGAAGTCTCACTTCCCCCCGGTCAAAAGGGCCATCTGAAAAAAGTGTAAAATCCAGAAAGGCAGGACAGGCCATGGAGAACTGGGAGCCTTGTTATGCTGATGGGCGGGATGTAAATTGCCAACAACCACTCGGGAGAAGTGTATGGTGTTTCCTGAAACATCTAAAAAACAAAGCAACAGAGCCTAGGGCACTGCCACTTATGGTCCTATAGCTTAGGGAAATTAAAATCAAAAAGACACAGCCACCCCAAAGTTTGGGACGCCTCTGTTTACAAGAACCTCGTTTACAGTACAAGTTCAACATCGCAGAAAGTGAAAGATGGATAAAGAACTTGTGGTATTTACTTACAACGCAGTATCACTCAGCAATGAAATCTATGTCATCAGGCCCGTAGCAGCATAATGAGTGGATTCAGGTACGATGATTCTAACTGAAATAAGTCACACAGAAAAAGAAACATCATAAGATATCACTAATACACGGAATGTAAACTTGGCTACACAGGAACTGCATTCCAAAACAGAACAGGGTCTCAAATTTAGAAAAGCAACTTATGCTTGCTTAAGGGGAAAGGTGAGTTGGGGTGCTGCATAAAACCAGAGATTGAAATGAGCACAGATAAAGTTCCTTAAGCCAAATATGGAATAGACAAGAGCTACTCCTTGCTCAACGAAATGGACTCAACACCGCATATTAAACGCCTAAGAATGTACCTGACTTGTAAGTATCTTAAAACCTATGGATTGCTATGTCTCCGAAAGAGAATCAAGCATTTGTACAGGGGCATAAACACAGCAGTGATAGGATTGGAGAGGTTCAGGGAGCAAATGAAGACCCTTTGAAGTCATATTGCATGGTACCCATTCCACGGGTTTCAACTACCCAGGTTTAAGGTATTCTTCCTTCAGCTAAAACATGCATGTGGAACCTAGAGTATGATCAACCATGTAATCGGGAGACGTGTTCAAATATGTCTCAGTTTTCGTACCCTGGTACTAGGGTGCAACATTCCAGACGCTTTACTAACACTCTCCCTACTTGGAGAGTCAGTGCCTTTAACCTCCTGTTTGGCCCAGTTTTCAATTTCTGCGGAAGATGAACAGGAATAGCGAGAACCAATGAGAGACTAGCTGGAGGTGTCTGGACGGGCAAATTTAACTCTCATTTCCCACCAGGAAGAGGAATTAACCAAAGGCTCAGCGTGCCGTGCCGGAACCAGATTAGGGCCTGAAGCCATCCTGCGGTGTTGCGGCCAGCTCAAAAGAAAGCGAGTTGAAGAAAGGAGCTTAGGGGCACTGTAATTCACAAACCTGCAGAGTTATAAATGACAGCTATCGTCCAAAAATAGACTGAAGTAAGGCTGCCAAGAGGACTTGAAAGCGGGGCAGAATTGCAGGAAACTGATTTCAGGAGGTAGACTGGAATTGCATTGAAAGCATAGGAAAAGAGGCAGAACGTCCACAATGATGCACTTGGCCAAAAAGGGCGTATGCGTTTTTTCCTGAATATATTCAGGAAAAAACGCATACGCCCTTTTTGGCCAACCAAGCAAGCTTGCAAAGGAAATCTGCACTACAATGAAGTCTCACTTCCCCCCGGTCAAAAGGGCCATCTGAAAAAAGTGTAAAATCCAGAAAGGCAGGACAGGCCATGGAGAACTGGGAGCCTTGTTATGCTGATGGGCGGGATGTAAATTGCCAACAACCACTCGGGAGAAGTGTATGGTGTTTCCTGAAACATCTAAAAAACAAAGCAACAGAGCCTAGGGCACTGCCACTTATGGTCCTATAGCTTAGGGAAATTAAAATCAAAAAGACACAGCCACCCCAAAGTTTGGGACGCCTCTGTTTACAAGAACCTCGTTTACAGTACAAGTTCAACATCGCAGAAAGTGAAAGATGGATAAAGAACTTGTGGTATTTACTTACAACGCAGTATCACTCAGCAATGAAATCTATGTCATCAGGCCCGTAGCAGCATAATGAGTGGATTCAGGTACGATGATTCTAACTGAAATAAGTCACACAGAAAAAGAAACATCATAAGATATCACTAATACACGGAATGTAAACTTGGCTACACAGGAACTGCATTCCAAAACAGAACAGGGTCTCAAATTTAGAAAAGCAACTTATGCTTGCTTAAGGGGAAAGGTGAGTTGGGGTGCTGCATAAAACCAGAGATTGAAATGAGCACAGATAAAGTTCCTTAAGCCAAATATGGAATAGACAAGAGCTACTCCTTGCTCAACGAAATGGACTCAACACCGCATATTAAACGCCTAAGAATGTACCTGACTTGTAAGTATCTTAAAACCTATGGATTGCTATGTCTCCGAAAGAGAATCAAGCATTTGTACAGGGGCATAAACACAGCAGTGATAGGATTGGAGAGGTTCAGGGAGCAAATGAAGACCCTTTGAAGTCATATTGCATGGTACCCATTCCACGGGTTTCAACTACCCAGGTTTAAGGTATTCTTCCTTCAGCTAAAACATGCATGTGGAACCTAGAGTATGATCAACCATGTAATCGGGAGACGTGTTCAAATATGTCTCAGTTTTCGTACCCTGGTACTAGGGTGCAACATTCCAGACGCTTTACTAACACTCTCCCTACTTGGAGAGTCAGTGCCTTTAACCTCCTGTTTGGCCCAGTTTTCAATTTCTGCGGAAGATGAACAGGAATAGCGAGAACCAATGAGAGACTAGCTGGAGGTGTCTGGACGGGCAAATTTAACTCTCATTTCCCACCAGGAAGAGGAATTAACCAAAGGCTCAGCGTGCCGTGCCGGAACCAGATTAGGGCCTGAAGCCATCCTGCGGTGTTGCGGCCAGCTCAAAAGAAAGCGAGTTGAAGAAAGGAGCTTAGGGGCACTGTAATTCACAAACCTGCAGAGTTATAAATGACAGCTATCGTCCAAAAATATACTGAAGTAAGGCTGCCAAGAGGACTTGAAAGCGGGGCAGAATTGCAGGAAACTGATTTCAGGAGGTAGACTGGAATTGCATTGAAAGCATAGGAAAAGAGGCAGAACGTCCACAATGATGCACTTGGCCAAAAAGGGCGTATGCGTTTTTTCCTGAATATATTCAGGAAAAAACGCATACGCCCTTTTTGGCCAACCAAGCAAGCTTGCAAAGGAAATCTGCACTACAATGAAGTCTCACTTCCCCCCGGTCAAAAGGGCCATCTGAAAAAAGTGTAAAATCCAGAAAGGCAGGACAGGCCATGGAGAACTGGGAGCCTTGTTATGCTGATGGGCGGGATGTAAATTGCCAACAACCACTCGGTAGAAGTGTATGGTGTTTCCTGAAACATCTAAAAAACAAAGCAACAGAGCCTAGGGCACTGCCACTTATGGTCCTATAGCTTAGGGAAATTAAAATCAAAAAGACACAGCCACCCCAAAGTTTGGGACGCCTCTGTTTACAAGAACCTCGTTTACAGTACAAGTTCAACATCGCAGAAAGTGAAAGATGGATAAAGAACTTGTGGTATTTACTTACAACGCAGTATCACTCAGCAATGAAATCTATGTCATCAGGCCCGTAGCAGCATAATGAGTGGATTCAGGTACGATGATTCTAACTGAAATAAGTCACACAGAAAAAGAAACATCATAAGATATCACTAATACACGGAATGTAAACTTGGCTACACAGGAACTGCATTCCAAAACAGAACAGGGTCTCAAATTTAGAAAAGCAACTTATGCTTGCTTAAGGGGAAAGGTGAGTTGGGGTGCTGCATAAAACCAGAGATTGAAATGAGCACAGATAAAGTTCCTTAAGCCAAATATGGAATAGACAAGAGCTACTCCTTGCTCAACGAAATGGACTCAACACCGCATATTAAACGCCTAAGAATGTACCTGACTTGTAAGTATCTTAAAACCTATGGATTGCTATGTCTCCGAAAGAGAATCAAGCATTTGTACAGGGGCATAAACACAGCAGTGATAGGATTGGAGAGGTTCAGGGAGCAAATGAAGACCCTTGGAAGTCATATTGCATGGTACCCATTCCACGGGTTTCAACTACCCAGGTTTAAGGTATTCTTCCTTCAGCTAAAACATGCATGTGGAACCTAGAGTATGATCAACCATGTAATCGGGAGACGTGTTCAAATATGTCTCAGTTTTCGTACCCTGGTACTAGGGTGCAACATTCCAGACGCTTTACTAACACTCTCCCTACTTGGAGAGTCAGTGCCTTTAACCTCCTGTTTGGCCCAGTTTTCAATTTCTGCGGAAGATGAACAGGAATAGCGAGAACCAATGAGAGACTAGCTGGAGGTGTCTGGACGGGCAAATTTAACTCTCATTTCCCACCAGGAAGAGGAATTAACCAAAGGCTCAGCGTGCCGTGCCGGAACCAGATTAGGGCCTGAAGCCATCCTGCGGTGTTGCGGCCAGCTCAAAAGAAAGCGAGTTGAAGAAAGGAGCTTAGGGGCACTGTAATTCACAAACCTGCAGAGTTATAAATGACAGCTATCGTCCAAAAATATACTGAAGTAAGGCTGCCAAGAGGACTTGAAAGCGGGGCAGAATTGCAGGAAACTGATTTCAGGAGGTAGACTGGAATTGCATTGAAAGCATAGGAAAAGAGGCAGAACGTCCACAATGATGCACTTGGCCAAAAAGGGCGTATGCGTTTTTTCCTGAATATATTCAGGAAAAAACGCATACGCCCTTTTTGGCCAACCAAGCAAGCTTGCAAAGGAAATCTGCACTACAATGAAGTCTCACTTCCCCCCGGTCAAAAGGGCCATCTGAAAAAAGTGTAAAATCCAGAAAGGCAGGACAGGCCATGGAGAACTGGGAGCCTTGTTATGCTGATGGGCGGGATGTAAATTGCCAACAACCACTCGGTAGAAGTGTATGGTGTTTCCTGAAACATCTAAAAAACAAAGCAACAGAGCCTAGGGCACTGCCACTTATGGTCCTATAGCTTAGGGAAATTAAAATCAAAAAGACACAGCCACCCCAAAGTTTGGGACGCCTCTGTTTACAAGAACCTCGTTTACAGTACAAGTTCAACATCGCAGAAAGTGAAAGATGGATAAAGAACTTGTGGTATTTACTTACAACGCAGTATCACTCAGCAATGAAATCTATGTCATCAGGCCCGTAGCAGCATAATGAGTGGATTCAGGTACGATGATTCTAACTGAAATAAGTCACACAGAAAAAGAAACATCATAAGATATCACTAATACACGGAATGTAAACTTGGCTACACAGGAACTGCATTCCAAAACAGAACAGGGTCTCAAATTTAGAAAACCAACTTATGCTTGCTTAAGGGTAAAGGTGAGTTGGGGTGCTGCATAAAACCAGAGATTGAAATGAGCACAGATAAAGTTCCTTAAGCCAAATATGGAATAGACAAGAGCTACTCCTTGCTCAACGAAATGGACTCAACACCGCATATTAAACGCCTAAGAATGTACCTGACTTGTAAGTATCTTAAAACCTATGGATTGCTATGTCTCCGAAAGAGAATCAAGCATTTGTACAGGGGCATAAACACAGCAGTGATAGGATTGGAGAGGTTCAGGGAGCAAATGAAGACCCTTTGAAGTCATATTGCATGGTACCCATTCCACGGGTTTCAACTACCCAGGTTTAAGGTATTCTTCCTTCAGCTAAAACATGCATGTGGAACCTAGAGTATGATCAATCATGTGATCGGGAGACGTGTTCAAATATGTCTCAGTTTTCGTACCCTGGTACTCGGGTTTAACATTCCAGACGCTTTACTAACACTCTCCCTACTTGGAGAGTCAGTGCCTTTAACCTCCTGTTTGGCCCAGTTTGCAATTTCTGCGGAAGATGAACAGGAATAGCAAGAACCAATGAGAGGCTAGCTGGAGGTGTCTGGACGGGCAAATTTAACTCTCATTTCCCACCAGGAAGAGGAATTAAGCAAAGGCTCAGCGTGCCGTGCCGGAACCAGATTAGGGCCTGAAGCCATCCTGCGGTGTTGCGGCCAGCTCACAAGAAAGCGAGTTGAAGAAAGGAGCTCAGGGGCACTGTAATTCACAAACCTGCAGAGTTATAAATGACAGCTATCGTCCAAAAATAGACTGAAGTAAGGCTGCCAAGAGGACTTGAAAGCGGGGCAGAATTGCAGGAAACCGATTTCAGGAGGTAGACTGGAATTGCATTGAAAGCATAGGAAAAGAGGCAGAACGTCCACAATGATGCCCTTGGCCAAAACGGGCGTATGCGTTTTTTCCTGAATATATTCAGGAAAAAACGCATACGCCCTTTTTGGCCAACCAAGCAAGCTTGCAAAGGAAATCTGCACTACAATGAAGTCTCACTTCCCCCCGGTCAAAAGGGCCATCTGAAAAAAGTGTAAAATCCAGAAAGGCAGGACAGGCCATGGAGAACTGGGAGCCTTGTTATGCTGATGGGCGGGATGTAAATTGCCAACAACCACTCGGGAGAAGTGTATGGTGTTTCCTGAAACATCTAAAAAACAAAGCAACAGAGCCTAGGGCACTTCCACTTATGGTCCTATAGCTTAGGGAAATTAAAATCAAAAAGACACAGCCACCCCAAAGTTTGGAACGGCTCTGTATACAAGAACCTCGTTTACAGTACAAGTTCAACATCGCAGAAAGTGAAAAATGGATAAAGAACTTGTGGTACTTACGTACAATGCAGTATCACTCAGCAATGAAATCTATGTCATCAGGCCCGTAGCAGCATAATGAGTAGATTCAGGTACAATGATTCTAACTGAAATAAGTCACACAGAAAAAGAAACATCATAAGATATCACTAATACACGGAATGTAAATTTGGCTACACAGGAACTGAATTCCAAAACAGAACAGGTTCTCAAATTTAGAAAACCAACTTATGCTTGCTTAAGGGTAAAGGTGAGTTGGGGTGCTGCATAAAACCAGAGATTGAAATGAGCACAGTTAAAGTTCCTTAAGCCAAATATGGAATAGACAAGAGCTACTCCTTGCTCAACGAAATGGACTCAACACCGCATATTAAACGCCTAAGAATGTACCTGACTAGTAAGTATCTTAAAACCTATGGATTGCTATGTCTCCGAAAGAGAATCAAGCATGTGTACAGGGGCATAAACGCAGCAGTGATAGGATTGGAGAGGTTCGGTGAGCAAATGAAGACCCTTTGAAGTCATATTGCATGGTACCCATTCCACGGGTTTCAACTACCCAGGTTTTAGGTATTCTTCCTTCAGCTAAAACATGCATGTGGAACCCAGAGTATGATCAACCATGTGAACGGGAGACGTGTTCAAATATGTCTCAGTTTTCCTCCCCTGGTACTCGGGTGCAACATTCCAGACGCTTTACTAACACTCTCCCGACTTGGAGAGTCAGTCCCTTTAACCTCCTGTTTGGCCCAGTTTGCAATTTCTGCAGAAGATGAACAGGAATAGCGAGAACCAATGAGAGACTAGCTGGAGGTGTCTGAACGGGCAAATTTAACTCTCATTTCCCACCAGGAAGAGGAATTAACCAAAGGCTCAGCATGCCGAGCCGGAACCAGATTAGGGCCTGAAGCCATCCTGCGGTGTTGCGGCCAGGTCACAAGAAAGCGAGTTGAAGAAAGGAGCTCAGGGGCACTGTAATTCACAAACCTGCAGAGTTATAAATGACAGCTATCGTCCAAAAATAGACTGAAGTAAGGCTGCCAAGAGGACTTGAATGCGGGGCAGAATTGCAGGAAACCGATTTCAGGAGGTAGACTGGAATTGCATTGAAAGCATAGGAAAAGAGGCAGAACGTCCACAATGATGCACTTGGCCAAAAAGGGCGTATGCGTTTTTTCCTGAATATATTCAGGAAAAAACGCATACGCCCTTTTTGGCCAACCAAGCAAGCTTGCAAAGGAAATCTGCACTACAATGAAGTCTCACTTCCCCCCGGTCAAAAGGGCCATCTGAAAAAAGTGTAAAATCCAGAAAGGCAGGACAGGCCATGGAGAACTGGGAGCCTTGTTATGCTGATGGGCGGGATGTAAATTGCCAACAGACACTCGGGAGAAGGGTATGGTGTTTCCTGAAACATCTAAAAAACAAAGCAACAGAGCCTAGGGCACTTCCACTTATGGTCCTATAGCTTAGGGAAATTAAAATCAAAAAGACACAGCCACCCCAAAGTTTGGAACGGCTCTGTTTACAAGAACCTCGTTTATCGTACAAGTTCAACATCGCAGAAAGTGAAAAATGGATAAAGAACTTGTGGTACTTACGTACAAAGCAATATCACTCAGCAATGAAATCTATGTCATCAGGCCCGTAGCAGCATAATGAGTAGATTCAGGTACGATGATTCTAACTGAAATAAGTCACACAGAAAAAGAAACATCATAAGATATCAGTAATACACGGAATGTAAACTTGGCTACACAGGAACTGCATTCCAAAACAGAACAGGGTCTCAAATTTAGAAAAACAACTTATGCTTGCTTAAGGGGAAAGGTGAGTTGGGTTGCTGCATAAAACCAGAGATTGAAATGAGCACAGATAAAGTTCCTTAAGCCAAATATGGAATAGACAAGAGCTACTACTTGCTCAACGAAATGGACTCAACACCGCATATTAAACGCCTAAGAATGTACCTGACTTGTAAGTATCTTAAAACCTGTAGATTGCTATGTCCCCGAAGAGAATAAAGCATGTGTACAGGGGCATAAACGCAGCAGTGATAGGATTGGAGAGGTTCAGTGAGCAAATGAAGACCCTTTGAAGTCATATTGCATGGTACCCATTCCACGGGTTTCAACTACCCAGGTTTTAGGTATTCTTCCTTCAGCTAAAACATGCATGTGGAACCCAGAGTATGATCAACCATGTGATCGGGAGACGTGTTCAAATATGTCTCAGTTTTCCTCCCCTGGTACTCGGGTGCAACATTCCAGACGCTTTACTAACACTCTCCCGACTTGGAGAGTCAGCGCCTTTAACCTCCTGTTTGGCCCAGTTTGCAATTTCTGCGGAAGATGAACAGGAATAGCGAGAACCAATGAGAGGCTAGCTGGAGGTGTCTGGACGGGCAAATTTAACTCTCATTTCCCACCAGGAGGAGGAAATAACCAAAGGTTCAGCGTGCCGTGCCGGAACCAGATTAGGGCCTGAAGCCATCCTGCGGTGTTGCGGCCAGCTCAAAAGAAAGCGAGTTGAAGAAAGGAGCTCAGGGGCACTGTAATTCACAAACCTGCAGAGTTATAAATGACAGCTATCATCCAAAAATAGACTGAAGTAAGGCTGCCACGAGGACTTGAAAGCGGGGCAGAATTGCAGGAAACCGATTTCAGGAGGTAGACTGGAATTGCATTGAAAGCATAGGAAAAGAGGCCGAACGTCCACAATGATGCACTTGGCCAAAAAGGGCGTATGCGTTTTTTCCTGAATATATTCAGGAAAAAACGCATACGCCCTTTTTGGCCAACCAAGCAAGCTTGCAAAGGAAATCTGCACTACAATGAAGTCTCACTTCCCCCCGGTCAAAAGGGCCATCTGAAAAAAGTGTAAAATCCAGAAAGGCAGGACAGGCCATGGAGAACTGGGAGCCTTGTTATGCTGATGGGCGGGATGTAAATTGCCAACAACCACTCGGGAGAAGTGTATGGTGTTTCCTGAAACATCTAAAAAACAAAGCAACAGAGCCTAAGGCACTTCCACTTATGGTCCTATAGCTTAGGGAAATTAAAATCAAAAAGACACAGCCACCCCAAAGTTTGGGACGCCTCTGTTTACAAGAACCTCGTTTACCGTACAAGTTCTATATCACAGAAAGTGAAAAATGGATAAAGAACTTGTGGTACTTAGGTACAATGCAGTATCACTCAGCAATGAAATCTATGTCATCAGGCCCGTAGCAGCATAATGAGAGGATTCAGGTACGATGATTCTAACTGAAATAAGTCACACAGAAAAAGAAACATCATAAGATACCACTAATACACAGAATGTAAACTTGGCTACACAGGAACTGCATTCCAAAACAGAACAGGGTCTCAAATTTAGAAAAGCAACTTATGCTTGCTTAAGGGGAAAGGTGAGTTGGGTTGCTGCATAAAACCAGAGATTGAAATGAGCACAGATAAAGTTCCTTAAGCCAAATATGGAATAGACAAGAGCTACTCCTTGCTCAACGAAATGGACTCAACACCGCATATTAAATGCCTAAGAATGTACCTGACTTGTAAGTATCTTAAAACCTATGGATTGCTATGTCTCCAAAAGAGAATCAAGCATGTGTACAGGGGCATAATCGCAGCAGTGATAGGATTGGAGAGGTTCGGTGAGCAAATGAAGACCCTTTGAAGTCATATTGCATGGTACCCATTCCACGGGTTTCAACTACCCAGTTTTAAGGTATTCTTCCTTCAGCTAAAACATGCATGTGGAACGTAGAGTATGATCAACCATGTGATCGGGAGACGTGTTCAAATATGTCTCAGTTTTCATACCCTGGTACTCGGGTGCAACATTCCAGACGCTTTACTAACACTCTCCCTACTTGGAGAGTCAGTGCCTTTAAACTCCTGTTTGGCCCAGTTTGCAATTTCTGCGGAAGATGAACAGGAATAGCGAGAACCAATGAGAGACTAGCTGGAGGTGTCTGGACGGGCAAATTTAACTCTCATTTCCCAGCAGGAAGAGGAATTAACCAAAGGCTCAGTGTGCCGTGCCGGAACCAGATTAGGGCCTGAAGCCATCCTGCGGTGTTGCGGCCAGCTCACAAGAAAGCGAGTTGAAGAAAGGAGCTCAGGGGCACTGTAATTCACAAACCTGCAGAGTTATAAATGACAGCTATCGTCCAAAAATAGACTGAAGTAAGGCTGCCAAGAGGACTTGAAAGCGGGGCAGAATTGCAGGAAACCGATTTCAGGAGGTAGACTGGAATTGCATTGAAAGCATAGGAAAAGAGGCAGAACGTCCACAATGATGCACTTGGCCAAAAAGGGCGTATGCGTTTTTGCCTGAATATATTCAGGAAAAAACGCATACGCCCTTTTTGGCCAACCAAGCAAGCTTGCAAAGGAAATCTGCACTACAATGAAGTCTCACTTCCCCCCGGTCAAAAGGGCCATCTGAAAAAAGTGTAAAATCCAGAAAGGCAGGACAGGCCATGGAGAACTGGGAGCCTTGTTATGCTGATGGGCGGGATGTAAATTGCCAACAACCACTCGGGAGAAGTGTATGGTGTTTCCTGAAACATCTAAAAAACAAAGCAACAGAGCATAGGGCACTGCCACTTATGGTCCTATAGCTTAGGGAAATTAAAATCAAAAAAACACAGCCACCCCAAAGTTTGGGACGCCTCTGTTTACAAGAACCTCGTTTACAGTACAAGTTCAATATCACAGAAAGTGAAAAATGGATAAAGAACTTGTGGTACTTACGTACAATGCAGTATCACTCAGCAATGAAATCTATGTCATCAGGCCCGTAGCAGCATAATGAGTGGATTCAGGTACGATGATTCTAACTGAAATAAGTCACACAGAAAAAGAAACATCATAAGATATCACTAATACACGGAATGTAAACTTGGCTACACAGGAACTGCATTCCAAAACAGAACAGGGTCTCAAATTTAGAAAACCAACTTATGCTTGCTTAAGGGGAAAGGTGAGTTGGGTTGCTGCATAAAACCAGAGATTGAAATGAGCACAGATAAAGTTCCTTAAGCCAAATATGGAATAGACAAGAGCTACTCCTTGCTCAACGAAATGGACTCAAAACCGCATATTAAATGCCTAAGAATGTACCTGACTTGTAAGTATCTTAAAACCTATGGATTGCTATGTCTCCAAAAGAGAATCAAGCATGTGTACAGGGGCATAAACGCAGCAGTGATAGGATTGGAGAGGTTCGGTGAGCAAATGAAGACCCTTTGAAGTCATATTGCATGGTACCCATTCCACGGGTTTCAACTACCCAGGTTTAAGGTATTCTTCCTTCAGCTAAAACATGCATGTGGAACCTAGAGTATGATCAACCATGTGATCGGGAGACGTGTTCAAATATGTCTCAGTTTTCGTACCCCGGTACTCGGGTGCAACATTCCAGACGCTTTACTAACACTCTCCCCACTTGGAAAGTCAGCGCCTTTAACCTCCTGTTTGGCCCAGTTTGCAATTTCTGCGGAAGATGAACAGGAATAGCGAGAACCAATGAGAGGCTAGCTGGAGGTGTCTGGACGGGCAAATTTAACTCTCATTTCCCACCAGGAAGAGGAAATAACCAAAGGCTCAGTGTGCCGTGCCGGAACCAGATTAGGGCCTGAAGCCATCCTGTGGTGTTGCGGCCAGCTCAAAAGAAAGCGAGTTGAAGAAAGGAGCTCAGGGGCACTGTAATTCACAAACCTGCAGAGTTATAAATGACAGCTATCGTCCAAAAATAGACTGAAGTAAGGCTGCCAAGAGGACTTGAAAGCGGGGCAGAATTGCAGGAAACCGATTTCAGGAGGTAGACTGGAATTGCATTGAAAGCATAGGAAAAGAGGCAGAACGTCCACAATGATGCACTTGGCCAAAAAGGGCGTATGCGTTTTTTCCTGAATATATTCAGGAAAAAACGCATACGCCCTTTTTGGCCAACCAAGCAAGCTTGCAAAGGAAATCTGCACTACAATGAAGTCTCACTTCCCCCCGGTCAAAAGGGCCATCTGAAAAAAGTGTAAAATCCAGAAAGGCAGGACAGGCCATGGAGAACTGGGAGCCTTGTTATGCTGATGGGCGGGATGTAAATTGCCAAAAACCACTCGGGAGAAGTGTATGGTGTTTCCTGAAACATCTAAAAAACAAAGCAACAGAGGCTAGGGCACTGCCACTTATGGTCCTATAGCTTAGGGAAATTAAAATCAAAAAGACACAGCCACCCCAAAGTTTGGGACGCCTCTGTTTACAAGAACCTCGTTTACAGTACAAGTTCAACATCGCAGAAAGTGAAAAATGGATAAAGAAGTTGTGGTATTTACTTACAAAGCAATATCACTCAGCAATGAAATCTGTGTCATCAGGCCCTTAGCAGCACAATGAGTGGATTCAGGTATGATGATTCTAACTGAAATAAGTCACACAGAAAAAGAAACATCATAAGTTATCAGTAATACACGAAATGTAAACTTGGCTACACAGGAACTGAATTACAGAACAGAACAGGGTCTCAAATTTAGAAAACCAACTTATGCTTGCTTAAGGGGAAAGGTGAGTTGGGGTGCTGCATAAAACCAGATATTGAAATGAGCACAAAGTTCCTTAAGCCAAATATGGAATAGACAAGAGCTATTCCTTGCTCAACGAAATGGACTCAACACCGCATATTAAACGCCTAAGAATGTACCTGACTAGTAAGTATCTTAAAACCTATGGATTGCTATGCCTCCGAAAGAGAATCAAGCATGTGTACAGGGGCATAAACGCAGCAGTGATAGGATTGGAGAGTTTCGGTGAGCAAATGAAGACCCTTTGAAGTCATATTGCATGGTACCCATTCCACGAGTTTCAACTACGAGGATTTTAGGTATTCTTCCTTCAGCTAAAACATGCATGTGGAACCCAAGTATGATCAACCATGTGAACGGGAGATGTGTTCAAATATGTCTCAGTTTTCCTCCCCTGGTACTCGGGTGCAACATTCCAGATGCTTTACTAACACTCTCCCCACTTGGAGATCCAGCGCCTTTAACCTCCTGTTTGGCCCAGTTTGCAATTTCTGCGGAAGATGAACAGGAATAGCGAGAACCAATGAGAGACTAGCTGGAGGTGTCTGGACGGGCAAATTTAACTCTCATTTCCCAGCAGGAAGAGGAATTAACCAAAGGCTCAGTGTGCCGTGCCGGAACCAGATTAGGGCCTGAAGCCATCCTGCGGTGTTGCGGCCAGCTCACAAGAAAGCGAGTTGAAGAAAGGAGCTCAGGGGCACTGTAATTCACAAACCTGCAGAGTTATAAATGACAGCTATCGTCCAAAAATAGACTGAAGTAAGGCTGCCAAGAGGACTTGAAAGCGGGGCAGAATTGCAGGAAACCGATTTCAGGAGGTAGACTGGAATTGCATTGAAAGCATAGGAAAAGAGGCAGAACGTCCACAATGATGCACTTGGCCAAAAAGGGCGTATGCGTTTTTTCTTGAATATATTCAGGAAAAAACGCATACGCCCTTTTTGGCCAACCAAGCAAGCTTGCAAAGGAAATCTGCACTACAATGAAGTCTCACTTCCCCCCGTCAAAAGGGTCATCTGAAAAAAGTGTAAAATCCAGAAAGGCAGGACAGGCCATGGAGAACTGGGAGCCTTGTTATGCTGATGGGCGGGATGTAAATTGCCAACAACCACTCGGGAGAAGTGTATGGTGTTTCCTGAAACATCTAAAAAACAAAGCAACAGAGCCTAGGGCACTTCCACTTATGGTCCTATAGCTTAGGGAAATTAAAATCAAAAAGACACAGCCACCCCAAAGTTTAGGACGCCTCTGTTTACAAGAACCTCGTTTACAGTACAAGTTCAACATCGCAGAAAGTGAAAAATGGATAAAGAACTTGTGGTATTTACTTACAACGCAGTATCACTCAGAAATGAAATCTATGTCATCAGGCCCGTAGCAGCATAATGAGTGGATTCAGGTACGATGATTCTAACTGAAATAAGTCACACAGAAAAAGAAACATCATAAGATATCACTAATACACGGAATGTAAACTTGGCTACACAGGAACTGCATTCCAAAACAGAACAGGGTCTCAAATTTAGAAAACCAACTTATGCTTGCTTAAGGGTAAAGGTGAGTTGGGGTGCTGCATAAAACCACAGATTGAAATGAGCACAGATAAAGTTCCTTAAGCCAAATATGGAATAGACAAGAGCTACTCCTTGCTCAACGAAATGGACTCAACACCGCATATTAAACGCCTAAGAATGTTCCTGACTTGTAAGTATCTTAAAACCTATGGATTGCTATGTCTCCAAAAGAGAATCAAGCATGTGTACAGGGGCATAAACGCAGCAGTGATAGGATTGGAGAGGTTCGGTGAGCAAATGAAGACCCTTTGAAGTCATATTGCATGGTACCCATTCCACGGGTTTCAACTACCCAGGTTTTAGGTATTCTTCCTTCAGCTAAAACATGCATGTGGAACCCAGAGTATGATCAACCATGTGATCGGGAGACGTGTTCAAATATGTCTCAGTTTTCCTCCCCTGGTACTCGGGTGCAACATTCCAGACGCTTTACTAACACTCTCCCGACTTGGAGAGTCAGCGCCTTTAACCTCCTGTTTGGCACAGTTTGCAATTTCTGCGGAAGATGAACAGGAATAGCGAGAACCAATGAGAGGCTAGCTGGAGGTGTCTGGACGGGCAAATTTAACTCTCATTTCCCAGCAGGAAGAGGAATTAACCAAAGGCTCAGCATGCCGTGCCGGAACCAGATTAGGGCCTGAAGCCATCCTGCGGTGTTGCGGCCAGCTCACAAGAAAGCGAGTTGAAGAAAGGAGCTCAGGGGCACTGTAATTCACAAACCTGCAGAGTTATAAATGACAGCTATTGTCCAAAAATAGACTGAAGTAAGGCTGCCAAGAGGACTTGAAAGCGGGGCAGAATTGCAGGAAACCGATTTCAGGAGGTAGACTGGAATTGCATTGAAAGCATAGGAAAAGAGGCAGAACGTCCACAATGATGCACTTGGCCAAAAAGGGCGTATGCGTTTTCTCCTGAATATATTCAGGAAAAAACGCATACGCCCTTTTTGGCCAACCAAGCAAGCTTGGAAAGGAAATCTGCACTACAATGAAGTCTCACTTCCCCCCGGTCAAAAGGGCCATCTGAAAAAAGTGTAAAATCCAGAAAGGCAGGACAGGCCATGGAGAACTGGGAGCCTTGTTATGCTGATGGGCGGGATGTAAATTGCCAACAACCACTCGGGAGAAGTGTATGGTGTTTCCTGAAACATCTAAAAAACAAAGCAACAGAACCTAGGGCACTTCCACTTATGGTCCTATAGCTTAGGGAAATTAAAATCAAAAAGACACAGCCACCCCAAAGTTTGGAACGGCTCTGTTTACAAGAACCTCGTTTACAGTACAAGTTCAACATCGCAGAAAGTGAAAAATGGATAAAGAAGTTGTGGTATTTACTTACAAAGCAATATCACTCAGCAATGAAATCTGTGTCATCAGGCCCTTAGTAGCACAATGAGTGGATTCAGGTATGATGATTCTAACTGAAATAAGTCACACAGAAAAAGAAACATCATAAGATACCAGTAATACACGGAATGTAAACTTGGCTACACAGGAACTGAATTCCAAAACAGAACAGGTTCTCAAATTGAGAAAACCAACTTATGCTTGCTTAAGGGGAAAGGTGAGTTGGGTTGCTGAATAAAACCAGAGATTGAAATGAGCACAGATAAAGTTCCTTAAGCCAAATATGGAATAGACAAGAGCTACTCCTTGCTCAACGAAATGGACTCAACACCGCATATTAAACGCCTAAGAATGTACCTGACTAGTAAGTATCTTAAAACCTATGGATTGCTATGTCTCCGAAAGAGAATCAAGCATGTGTACAGGGGCATAAACGCAGCAGTGATAGGATTGGAGAGGTTCGGTGAGCAAATGAAGACCCTTTGAAGTCATATTGCATGGTACCCATTCCACGCGTTTCAACTACCCAGGTTTTAGGTATTCTTCCTTCAGCTAAAACATGCATGTGGAACCCAGAGTATGATCAACCATGTGATCGGGAGACGTGTTCAAATATGTCTCAGTTTTCCTCCCCTGGTACTCGGGTGCAACATTCCAGACGCTTTACTAACACTCTCCCCACTTGGAGAGTCAGCGCCTTTAACCTCCTGTTTGGCACAGTTTGCAATTTCTGCGGAAGATGAACAGGAATAGCGAGAACCAATGAGAGGCTAGCTGGAGGTGTCTGGACGGGCAAATTTAACTCTCATTTCCCACCAGGAGGAGGAAATAACCAAAGGTTCAGCGTGCCGTGCCAGAACCGGATTAGGGCCTGAAGCCATCCGGCGGTGTTGCGGCCAGGTCACAAGAAAGCGAGTTGAAGAAAGGAGCTCAGGGGCACTGTAATTCACAAACCTGCAGAGTTATAAATGACAGCTATCGTCCAAAAATAGACTGAAGTAAGGCTGCCACGAGGACTTGAAAGCGGGGCAGAATTGCAAGAAACCGATTTCAGGAGGTAGACTGGAATTGCATTGAAAGCATAGGAAAAGAGGCAGAACGTCCACAATGATGCACTTGGCCAAAAAGGGCGTATGCGTTTTTTCCTGAATATATTCAGGAAAAAACGCATACGCCCTTTTTGGCCAACCAAGCAAGCGTGCAAAGGAAATCTGCACTACAATGAAGTCTCACTTCCCCCCGGTCAAAAGGGCCATCTGAAAAAAGTGTAAAATCCAGAAAGGCAGGACAGGCCATGGAGAACTGGGAGCCTTGTTATGCTGATGGGCGGGATGTAAATTGCCAACAGACACTGGGGAGAAGTGTATGGTGTTTCCTGAAACATCTAAAAAACAAAGCAACAGAGCCTAGGGCACTGCCACTTATGGTCCTATAGCTTAGGGAAATTAAAATAAAAAAGACACAGCCACCCCAAAGTTTGGGACGCCTCTGTTTACAAGAACCTCGTTTACCGTACAAGTTCAATATCACAGAAAGTGAAAAATGGATAAAGAACTTGTGGTACTTACGTACAATGCAGTATCACTCAGCAATGAAATCTATGTCATCAGGCCCGTAGCAGCATAATGAGTGGATTCAGGTACGATAATTCTAACTGAAATAAGTCACACAGAAAAAGAAACATCATAAGATATCACTAATACACAGAATGTAAACTTGGCTACACAGGAACTGAATTCCAAAACAGAACAGGGTCTCAAATTTAGAAAAGCAACTTATGCTTGCTTAAGGGGAAAGGTGAGTTGGGGTGCTGCATAAAACCAGAGATTGAAATGAGCACAGATAAAGTTCCTTAAGCCAAATATGGAATAGACAAGAGCTACTCCTTGCTCAACGAAATGGACTCAACACCCCATATTAAACGCCTAAGAATGTACCTGACTAGTAAGTATCTTAAAACCTATGGATTGCTATGTCTCCAAAAGAGAATCAAGCATGTGTACAGGGGCATAAACGCAGCAGTGATAGGATTGGAGAGGTTCGGTGAGCAAATGAAGACCCTTTGAAGTCATATTGCATGGGACCCATTCCACGGGTCTCAACTCTGCAGGTTTAAAGTATTCTTCCTTCAGCTAAAACATGCAGGTGGAACCCAGAGTATGATCAACCATGTGAACGGGAGACGTGTTCAAATATGTCTCAGTTTTCCTCCCCTGGTACTCGGGTGCAACATTCCAGACGCTTTACTAACACTCTCCCCACTTGGAGAGTCAGCGCCTTTAACCTCCTGTTTGGCCCAGTTTGCAATTTCTGCGGAAGATGAACAGGAATAGCGAGAACCAATGAGAGACTAGCTGGAGGTGTCTGGACGGGCAAATTTAACTCTCATTTCCCACCAGGATGAGGAAATAACCAAAGGCTCAGCATGCTGTGCCGGAACCAGATTAGGGCCTGAAGCCTTCCTGCGGTGTTGCGGCCAGGTCACAAGAAAGCGAGTTGAAGAAAGGAGCTCAGGGGCACTGTAATTCACAAACCTGCAGAGTTATAAATGACAGCTATCGTCCAAAAATATACTGAAGTAAGGCTGCCAAGAGGACTTGAAAGCAGGGCAGAATTGCAGGAAACCGATTTCAGGAGGTAGACTGGAATTGCATTGAAAGCATAGGAAAAGAGGCAGAACGTCCACAATGATGCACTTGGCCAAAAAGGGCGTATGCGTTTTTTCTTGAATATATTCAGGAAAAAACGCATACGCCCTTTTTGGCCAACCAAGCAAGCTTGCAAAGGAAATCTGCACTACAATGAAGTCTCACTTCCCCCCGGTCAAAAGGGCCATCTGAAAAAAGTGTAAAATCCAGAAAGGCAGGACAGGCCATGGAGAACTGGGAGCCTTGTTATGCTGAAGGGCGGGATGTAAATTGCCAACAACCACTCGGGAGAAGTGTATGGTGTTTCCTGAAACATCTAAAAAACAAAGCAACAGAGCCTAGGGCACTGCCACTTATGGTCCTATAGCTTAAGGAAATTAAAATCAAAAAGACACAGCCACCCCAAAGTTAGGGACGCCTCTGTTTACAAGAACCTCGTTTACAGTACAAGTTCAACATCGCAGAAAGTGAAAAATGGATAAAGAACTTGTGGTATTTACTTACAACGCAGTATCACTCAGCAATGAAATCTATGTCATCAGGCCCCTGGCAGCATAATGAGTGGATTCAGGTACGATGATTCTAACTGAAATAAGTCACACAGAAAAAGAAACATCATAAGATATCAGTAATACACGGAATGGAAACTTGGCTACACAGGAACTGAATTACAGAACAGAACAGGGTCTCAAATTTAGAAAACCAACTTATTCTTGCTTAAGGGTAAAGGTGAGTTGGGGTGCTGCATAAAACCAGAGATTGAAATGAGCACAGATAAAGTTCCTTAAGCCAAATATGGAATAGACAAGAGCTATTCCTTGCTCAACGAAATGGACTCAACACACCATATTAAACGCCTAAGAATGTACCTGACTAGTAAGTATCTTAAAACCTATGGATTGCTATGTCTCTGAAAGAGAATCAAGCATGTGTACAGGGGCATAAACGCAGCAGTGATAGGATTGGAGAGGTTCGGTGAGCAAATGAAGACCCTTTGAAGTCATATTGCATGGTACCCATTCCACAGGTTTCAACTACCCAGGTTTAAGGTATTCTTCCTTAAGCTAAAACATGCATGTGGAACCTAGAGTATGATCAACCATGTGATCGGGAGACGTGTTCAAATATGTCTCAGTTTTCCTCCCCTGGTACTCGGGTGCAACATTCCAGACGCTTTACTAACACTCTCCCCACTTGGAGAGTCAGTCCCTTTAACCTCCTGTTTGGCCCAGTTTGCAATTTCTGCGGAAGATGAACAGGAATAGCGAGAACCAATGAGAGGCTAGCTGGAGGTGTCTGGACGGGCAAATTTAACTCTCATTTCCCACCAGGAAGAGGAAATAACCAAAGGCTCAGTGTGCCGTGCCGGAAACAGATTAGGGCCTGAAGCCATCCTGCGGTGTTGCGGCCAGCTCAAAAGAAAGCGAGTTGAAGAAAGGAGCTAAGGGGCACTGTAATTCACAAACCTGCAGAGTTATAAATGACAGCTATCGTCCAAAAATAGACTGAAGTAAGGCTGCCAAGAGGACTTGAAAGCGGGGCAGAATTGCAGGAAACCGATTTCAGGAGGTAGACTGGAATTGCATTGAAAGCATAGGAAAAGAGGCAGAACGTCCACAATGATGCACTTGGCCAAAAAGGGCGTATGCGTTTTTTCCTGAATATATTCAGGAAAAAACGCATACGCCCTTTTTGGCCAACCAAGCAAGCTTGCAAAGGAAATCTGCACTACAATGAAGTCTCACTTCCCCCCGGTCAAAAGGGCCATCTGAAAAAAGTGTAAAATCCAGAAAGGCAGGACAGGCCATGGAGAACTGGGAGCCTTGTTATGCTGAAGGGCGGGATGTAAATTGCCAACAAACACTCGGGAGAAGAGTATGGTGTTTCCTGAAACATCTAAAAAATAAAGCAACAGAGCCTAGGGCACTTCCACTTATGGTCCTATAGCTTAGGGAATTTAAAATAAAAAAGACACAGCCACCCCAAAGTTTCGAATGGCTCTGTTTACAAGAACCTCGTTTACAGTACAAGTTCAACATCGCAGAAAGTGAAAAATGGATAAAGAAGTTGTGGTATTTACTTACAAAGCAATATCACTCAGTAATGAAATCTGTGTCATCAGGCCCTGAGCAGCACAATGAGTGGATTCAGGTATGATGATTCTAACTGAAATAAGTCACACAGAAAAAGAAACATCATAAGATACCAGTAATACACGGAATGTAAACTTGGCTACACAGGAACTGAATTACAGAACAGAACAGGGTCTCAAATTTAGAAAACCAACTTATGCTTGCTTAAGGGGAAAGGTGAGTTGGGGTGCTGCATAAAACCAGAGATTGAAATGAGCACAGATAAAGTTCCTTAAGCCAAATATGGAATAGACAAGAGCTACTCCTTGCTCAACGAAATGGACTCAACACCGCATATTAAACGCCTAAGAATGTACCTGACTAGTAAGTATCTTAAAACCTATGGATTGCTATGTCTCCAAAAGAGAATCAAGCATGTGTACAGGGGCATAAACGCAGCAGTGATAGGATTGGAGAGGTTCGGTGAGCAAATGAAGACCCTTTGAAGTCATATTGCATGGGACCCATTCCACGGGTCTCAACTCTGCAGGTTTAAAGTATTCTTCCTTCAGCTAAAACATGCAGGTGGAACCCAGAGTATGATCAACCGTGTGAACGGGAGACGTGTTCAAATATGTCTCAGTTTTCCTCCCCTGGTACTCGAGTGCAACATTCCAGACGCTTTACTAACACTCTCCCCACTTGGAGAGTCAGCGCCTTTAACCTCCTGTTTGGCCCAGTTTGCAATTTCTGCGGAAGATGAACAGGAATAGCGAGAACCAATGAGAGACTAGTTGGAGGTGTCTGGACGGGCAAATTTAACTCTCATTTCCCACCAGGATGAGGAAATAACCAAAGGCTCAGCATGCCGTGCCGGAACCAGATTAGGGCCTGAAGCCATCCTGCGGTGTTGCGGCCAGGTCACAAGAAAGCGAGTTGAAGAAAGGAGCTCAGGGGCACTGTAATTCACAAACCTGCAGAGTTATAAATGACAGCTATCGTCCAAAAATATACTGAAGTAAGGCTGCCAAGAGGACTTGAAAGCGGGGCAGAATTGCAGGAAACCGATTTCAGGAGGTAGACTGGAATTGCATTGAAAGCATAGGAAAAGAGGCCGAACGTCCACAATGATGCACTTGGCCAAAAAGGGCCTATGCGTTTTTTCCTGAATATATTCAGGAAAAAACGCATAGGCCCTTTTTGGCCAACCAAGCAAGCTTGCAAAGGAAATCTGCACTACAATGAAGTCTCACTTCCCCCCGGTCAAAAGGGCCATCTGAAAAAAGTGTAAAATCCAGAAAGGCAGGACAGGCCATGGAGAACTGGGAGCCTTGTTATGCTGAAGGGCGGGATGTAAATTGCCAACAACCACTCGGGAGAAGTGTATGGTGTTTCCTGAAACATCTAAAAAACAAAGCAACAGAGCCTAGGGCACTGCCACTTATGGTCCTATAGCTTAGGGAAATTAAAATCAAAAAGACACAGCCACCCCAAAGTTTGGGACGCCTCTGTTTACAAGAACCTCGTTTACAGTACAAGTTCAACATCGCAGAAAGTGAAAAATGGATAAAGAAGTTGTGGTATTTACTTACAAAGCAATATCACTCAGTAATGAAATCTGTGTCATCAGGCCCTTAGCAGCACAAAGAGTGGATTCAGGTATGATGATTCTAACTGAAATAAGTCACACAGAAAAAGAAACATCATAAGATATCACTAATACACAGAATGTAAACTTGGCTACACAGGAACTGAATTCCAAAACAGAACAAGGTCTCAAATTTAGAAAAGCAACTTATGCTTGCTTAAGGGGAAAGGTGAGTTGGGGTGCTGCATAAAACCAGAGATTGAAATGAGCACAGATAAAGTTCCTTAAGCCAAATATGGAATAGACAAGAGCTACTCCTTGCTCAACGAAATGGACTCAACACCCCATATTAAACACCTAAGAATGTACCTGACTAGTAAGTATCTTAAAACCTATGGATTGCTATGTCTCCAAAAGAGAATCAAGCATGTGTACAGGGGCATAAACGCAGCAGTGATAGGATTGGAGAGGTTCGGTGAGCAAATGAAGACCCTTTGAAGTCATATTGCATGGGACCCATTCCACGGGTCTCAACTCTGCAGGTTTAAAGTATTCTTCCTTCAGCTAAAACATGCAGGTGGAACCCAGAGTATGATCAACCGTGTGAACGGGAGACGTGTTCAAATATGTCTCAGTTTTCCTCCCCTGGTACTCGGGTGCAACATTCCAGACGCTTTACTAACACTCTCCCCACTTGGAGAGTCAGCGCCTTTAACCTCCTGTTTGGCCCAGTTTGCAATTTCTGCGGAAGATGAACAGGAATAGCGAGAACCAATGAGAGACTAGCTGGAGGTGTCTGGACGGGCAAATTTAACTCTCATTTCCCACCAGGATGAGGAAATAACCAAAGGCTCAGCATGCCGTGCCGGAACCAGATTAGGGCCTGAAGCCATCCTGCGGTGTTGCGGCCAGGTCACAAGAAAGCGAGTTGAAGAAAGGAGCTCAGGGGCACTGTAATTCACAAACCTGCAGAGTTATAAATGACAGCTATCGTCCAAAAATATACTGAAGTAAGGCTGCCAAGAGGACTTGAAAGCGGGGCAGAATTGCAGGAAACCGATTTCAGGAGGTAGACTGGAATTGCATTGAAAGCATAGGAAAAGAGGCAGAACGTCCACAATGATGCACTTGGCCAAAAAGGGCGTATGCGTTTTTTCCTGAATATATTCAGGAAAAAACGCATACGCCCTTTTTGGCCAACCAAGCAAGCTTGCAAAGGAAATCTGCACTACAATGAAGTCTCACTTCCCCCCGGTCAAAAGGGCCATCTGAAAAAAGTGTAAAATCCAGAAAGGCAGGACAGGCCATGGAGAACTGGGAGCCTTGTTATGCTGAAGGGCGGGATGTAAATTGCCAACAACCACTCGGGAGAAGTGTATGGTGTTTCCTGAAACATCTAAAAAACAAAGCAACAGAGCCTAGGGCACTGCCACTTATGGTCCTATAGCTTAGGGAAATTAAAATCAAAAAGACACAGCCACCCCAAAGTTTGGGACGCCTCTGCTTACAAGAACCTCGTTTACAGTACAAGTTCAATATCGCAGAAAGTGAAAAATGGATAAAGAACTTGTGGTATTTACTTACAACGCAGTATCACTCAGCAATGGAATCTATGTCATCAGGCCCGTAGCAGCATAATGAGTGGATTCAGGTACGATGATTCTAACTGAAATAAGTCACACAGAAAAAGAAACATCATAAGATATCACTAATACACGGAATGTAAACTTGGCTACACAGGAACTGCATTCCAAAACAGAACAGGGTCTCAAATTTAGAAAAGCAACTTATGCTTGCTTAAGGGTAAAGGTGAGTTGGGGTGCTGCATAAAACCACAGATTGAAATGAGCACAGATAAAGTTCCTTAAGTCAAATATGGAATAGACAAGAGCTACTCCTTGCTCAACGAAATGGACTCAACACCGCATATTAAACGCCTAAGAATGTACCTGACTAGTAAGTATCGTAAAACCTATGGATTGCTATGTCTCCAAAAGAGAATCAAGTGTGTGTACAGGGGCATAAACGCAGCAGTGATAGGATTGGAGAGGTTCGGTGAGCAAATGAAGACCCTTTGAAGTCATATTGCATGGTACCCATTACACGGGTCTCAAGTCTCCAAGTTTAAGTTATTCTTCCTTCAGCTAAAACATGCATGTGGAACCCAAGTATGATCAACCATGTGAACGGGAGACGTGTTCAAATATGTCTCAGTTTTCCTCCCCTGGTACTCGGGTGCAACATTCCAGACGCTTTACTAACACTCTCCCCACTTGGAGAGTCAGCGCCTTTAAACTCCTGTTTCGCTCAGTTTGCAATTTCTGCGGAAGATGAACAGGAATAGCGAGAACCAATGAGAGGCTAGCTGGAGGTGTCTGGACGGGCAAATTTAACTCTCATTTC